>NC_057809.1:224997240-225086537 GCF_018294505.1 Triticum aestivum | reverse complement strand
CCCAACAGGAATTTGTTTACCCACCGTGTGCTATTTCTTGAGAGAAGCCACTACTGAAATCTACGGCCCCCGGGTCTATTCTTCATCATACTTGCTTTCCAATCTATTATTTGCCTTTGAGATCTATTTTTATTTGCCTTTATTCTTAGATCTATTATTCAAAAACCCAAAAATATTTTATTTGCATCTTTTATTTGAGATCTATTTATCCAATCTATCACAATTTTATCTATCTTTTGCCGGGGAGAATCAAGTCAAGTCTCCCGACAACTCACCAATTTTTGACGCCGTTACCTAAAAGGGATTGACAACCCCTCGTAAGCGTCGGGTTGCAAGTATTTGTTCTTTGTGTGCAGGTACCGTTTACATAGTGTTGCTTGGTTCTCCTATTGGTTTGATACCTTGGTTTCATAACTGAGGGAAATACCTATCGTAGATGTACTGCATCATCCCTTCCTCTTTGGGGAAATACCGACGTAGTTCAAGCGACATCACCATCGACAAGTTCACCAAGTGGGCGGAGGTGGAGCCTATCTGCACCATTCTAGCAGGATTGGCCGTCAAGTTCATCAAAGTCCTAGTGTACCCCTTCGGCATTCCAAACCGCATCATTACCGACAATGGCACGCGGTTCACTAGTGGCCTCTTCAAGTCCTATCGCGCCAACATCGGCACACAGATCAGCTACACCTCTGTGGCTCCCGGTGAAGCAACGACATGGCTAAGCATGCCAATGCTGAGATCCTCAAGGGATTCAAGATGAGAAGCTTCAAGAAAAAGCTCACGGCCTACGACAAAGGCTGGCTCGACAAGCTCTAGTCCATTCTATGGCCGATCCGCACAACGCCGGCCAAGCCTACTAGTGAAACGACCTACTTCCTCGTCTACGGGGCAGAAGCGGTTCGCCCCACCGAGCTCAAGCACGGGTCCCAGCCTTGGACGAGGTCCGCCAGGATGGCCTGCGGGAAGTTGATCTACTCCTCCTCGAGGAAGCATGCTGCCAGGCTGCCATCTGTGCAGCCAGGTATCAGCAGGCGCTGCATCGCTACCACAGCCGCAACATACGCCCCATACTCTTGAAGCTGGCAATCTTGTCATGCGAAGGATCCTATCTAGGGAAGGACTCCACGTGCTCTCGCCCATGTGGGAAAGCCCGTTCAGGGTGGTACACGTTCTTCGGCCTAGTGTGGCACGACTGGAGACGAGGAAGGGTGAGGGAGTCCGGGACTAAGGGGTCCTCGGCCTGCCAGTCTATTTCTCATGGGCTGGACAGGTGGGTTGTTCTGACTACTAGAAGGCTGAGCTATAAGATGACTCTGTATTTGGACAGGAAACCCTCGAAGCCTTGGTGTGTACTCCAAGTCAAGATTGAGGACTCGACATGTTATTTCTTTTGTTGTAACCGACTATAGGTAACCCTAGATACCCCTGCTACCTATATAAACAAGAGGGGATAGTCTGTAGAGGCTAGAAGAACAACCATCATCCTACTCACCTAGGGTTTAGTTCATCTGATCTCGTGGTAGATCGAGTCTGTAATTGTCCTATAAACTTGAATATAATCAAGCAGGACATAGGGTTTTACCTCTTCGAGAGGGCCCGAACCTGGGTAGACACCGTGTCCTTCATCCCTTGTCCCCATTGATCCAAGATCGACAGCTCAGGATCCCCTACCCAAGATCCACCGGTTTTGACACCGACATTGGTGCTTTCATTGAGAGTTCCGCTGTTGGAACACCAAAGGATTAATGGCTCGCCTAATCATCAACAACGCGATCAACACCCGGGACATCCTCTGTAATGACCCGAGTCCGATGCGCCAGGTGTCTTCCAGTTATTCGCCATTGTTGCCATGTCATTTGCTTGTGTGTTGCATCTTGCCATGTCATCATGTGCATTTCATCGGCATGTTTTTCTAAATCTGCATCCGTCCCGTTATCTCCATTGTCCATTTCGGAATCCAACTCTCTCACATGCACCCATTGCACCTCTCCGATCTCGTTTCGCGAGCGGGAGAAAAACGTTCTTGGAAGGGGCCAAGATATGTCGAGTGGTCTTGGTATATCACCGGTAGACCGCCTGTCAAATTTCGTTCCATTTGGAGGTTGTTTGATGCCCCAACGTTTAACCGCGTTAACCGTCGGACCCTTTTCTCTTTGCAGCCCAACACCCCTCCACAATAGCCCACTAGCCTATCTAAGCCCCCTCCATGCTCCGTCGTTGGATCACGGTCGTGTGGGCGAAAACCGCACCTCAATAGCCCTCTCCTAGCTCCCAGAATCTATATAAATCCCCTCTCCCCGAAATTTCGGACGAAACCCTAGTCTTCTTCCTCCTCCCGCCACCGGACATGTCCATCCCGAGCCGGACATGTCCATGCCGTCGCCCGCAGCCAATCGAAGGCTGCCATGTCACCCCACCGCCTCCCACCGCGCGGCCCGGGGAAGCCCATCCGAGGCCCGGGCCCGAGCCTTCGCCACCGTAGCCCGTAGGTGCACGCGCACGCCCGAGCCGCCCGCTCGCTCTGCTGCTCCAGCGGCTCCCCGCCGGACTTTGCCGGAGCTGCGCCTCCCGTCGTCCCCGATCCCGTCGGCCGGAGCCCCGCCAGATCCCAGGTCGTGGCCCCTTGCCGTCTCCTCCTTCCTCCCCGTCTCACCTTCCCTCTCCCACCCGCAGCTGCTAGCCACCGTTCTCGTAGGAGACCGTGCCGGCGGAGCTCCTCGTCGCCGGAACCGCGTCCCCGACAGCCGCCACTTGCTGGATCTGGCGTCCCCGCCCGGATCCGTCCCTCTCCATTCCTCCCCACCGCCCTCACCTGCCGGAGTCGCCGTTGACCACGGCAGCGCCGCCACCGCTGCCTCCTGCTCATGCTTGAGCATGAGGAGGACGATGACGCCTGCTCGTCCCACTCGGCCTCATGGGCCACCACACCCAGCCTGCTTGGGCTGCTTCCTCTCTGCGTCCGGCCCAAGAGGCCCAAGGTGAGCGCGCCTCTATCCACCACCCGCTCGCTATTTATGGTTTTCCGCCGAACGTTGCGAAATTGACTAAGTCCCTGGTTATTTCAGCATTATGTTGCATTCTTTGTGAGGGAGTCCTGGATTAGGGGGTCTCCGGACAGCCGGACTATATCCTTTGGCCGGACTGTTGGACTATGAAGATACAAGATTGAAGACTTCGTCTCGTGTCCGGATGGAACTCTCCTTGGCGTGGAAGGCAAGCTAGGCAATACGGATATGTAGATCTCCTCCCTTGTAACCGACCTTGTGTAACCCTAGCCCTCTCCGATGTCTATATATACCAGAGGGTTTAGTCCGTAGGACAACATACAATCATACCATAGGCTAGCTTCTAGGGTCTAGCCTCTACGATCTCGTGGTAGATAAAATCTTGTAATACTCATATCATCAAGAACAATCAAGCAGGACGTAGGGTATTACCTCCATCAAGAGGGCCCGAACCTGGGTAAACATCATGTCCCCTGCCTCCTGTTACCATCCGCCTTAGACGCACAGTTCGGGACCCCCTACCCGAGATCCGCCGGTTTTGACACCGACATTGGTGCTTTCATTGAGAGTTCCACTGTGCCGTCACCATAAGGTTTGATGGCTCCTTCGATCATCGGTAACGATGCGGTCCAAGTTGAGGTTTTCCTCCCCGGACAGATCTTTGTGTTCGGCGGCTTCGCACTATGGGCCAATTCGCTTGGCCATCTGGAGCAGATTGAGAGCTATGCCCCTGGCCATCAGGTCAGATTCGGAAACTTGAACTACACGGCCGATATCCATGGAGACTTGATCTTCGACGGATTCGAGCCCATGGTAGGCGTGCCGCACAGTCACAACGAGCATGACATAACTATGCCATCGGACAATATTTGGGAGATCGCATCTGCAACTACTCCGGCCGTCAATCCGGAGCAAATCGCGCCATTCGAGAGCGAAGGGATAGACCCCGCCACGGAGGCCGCGCTCTCAGCGGCGATAGAGCCAAATGCCGACTTCACCCCTTACGAGAGCCATGTTGCCGAACCACTGGATTCACCCCTGGCCACGGACTCCGAGCCGCTTATATCCGTGCCCGTCGAACCCGACTGGGCACCGATCATGGAGTTCACCTCCGCGGATATCTTTCAGCACTCGCCTTTCGGCGATGTGCTAAATTCATTAAGGTCTCTCTCCCTGTCAGGAGAACCTTGGCCGAACTATGTTCGGCTAGAATGGGATGCGGACGACGAAGAAATTCGCTGCCCACCCACCACCCACTTAGTAGCCACTATCGATGACTTAACCGACATGCTTAAATTCGACTCCAAAGACATTGACGGCATGAACGAAGATGCAGGAGACGAACAGAAACCAGTGCCCACAGGGCGCCGGACAACCACTTCATCACATGACATACACATGGTGGATACACCCAAAGAGGGCAATGACGAAGAGACAGCGGAGGAGGCCCCCTCCAAGCAACCCAAGCGCCGACGTTAGTGGCGCCGCTCTAAGTCCCGCCATAACAAAAACAGCGATAACAACGCAAGAGGAAATAACAGTCCAGTCGACTCTAGAAGAAATGACGACTGCACCGCCCCGATGGCAGAGCACGATCAAGATGCAAACAACGAACATAGTGCGGATCCGGCGTCCAAACACGGCGACACCAAGGATAAACCTCATCAAACCCCGTTCAGGGAGGAAAACAGTCCAGACGAGGATGCACACATCATCCCGGAAACACAGTTGGAGCAAGAGAACCTCCGCAGAAGGCTTATTGCCACAGCGAGGAGCCTGAAGAAACAGAAGCAAAGGCTTAAGGCCGCACAAGATACGCTCAACAGCAGGTGGAACAAAGTGCTCGACAATGAAACAAAGTATGGTGGAAGTTACCACACAAATAGCTATCCAAAGCGCAAGCTATTACCTGAATTCGACGATGAGGCCTTAGAGCCCACACAGCCAAAAAATGATACGGCCAACCGGCCGAATCCACCACCTTGTGACCGCGATATAGCAGCTAACAAAGTCGCACATAAGTCAACACATGATCTACATGAGAACTTGCGCCAAAAATCCGGCGCGACCAGATCCATCTATGGATCTAGGAAGCGCGCTCCGGCACAAAATCAAAACCGAATACTACAACCGTCGGAACACCATGGCATATCCCAATACAGGGGCGCCGCACACCCCCTATGTTTCACCGATGAGGTGCTGGATCACGAATTCCCAGAAGGATTCAAACTAGTGAACATAGAGGCGTACGACGGGACCATAGACCCTGGAGTCTGGATCGAGGACTTTATCCTCCATATTCATATGGCTCACAGAGACGATCTCCATGCCATTAAATACTTGCCCCTCAAGCTTAAAGGGCCAGCTCGGCACTGGCTAAAAAGCCTCCGTGAAAACTCAATTGGAAGTTGGGAGGAGCTCGAGGACGCTTTTCGGGCTAATTTTCAAGGGACTTATGTCCGACCTCCGGATGCAGACGATTTAAGTCATATAATCTAACAGTCCGGAGAGTCCACCCGAAAGCTTTGGAACAGGTTCCTCACCAAGAAGAACCAAATCGTCGACTGTCTGGACGCCGAAGCCTTAAGAGCTTTTAAACACAGTGTCCGAGACAAATGGCTCGCCAGACACCTCGGCCAAGAAAAACCGAGAACAATGGCAGCCCTAACAAGCCTCATGACCTGCTTTTGCGTGGGAGAAGACAGTTGGTTGGCCCGTAGCAGCACCAGCGACCCCAAGCACATCCGAAGTCAGGGAGGGCAATGGAAAACCACGACGCAAAAAAAAACAAGCATCGAAATAAAGAAGGTAGCCCAGATAATACGGCGGTAAACGCTGGATTCAGGGGCTCTCGACTTGGTCAGCGGAAAAAGCCTTTCAAAGGCAGCAGAGAAGGACCATCCGGCCTAAACAGGATTATTGACAAGCTATGTCAGATTCACGGCACCCCTGACAAACCCGCAAATCACACCCACAGAGAATGTTGGGTCTTCAAGCAGGCCAGTAAGCTAAACGCCGAACACAAAGGGGAAGAGACACCAAGCGAAGACGAGGATGAACCTCGCCAGCAAAGCACCGGAGGACCGAAAAAGTTCCCACCATAGGTTAAAACGGTAAACGTGATCCATGTGACGAAGAGGAGAAGCAAGCATGCACTCCGAGATACACGCGCCATAGAGCCCGTCACCCCTAGGTTCAAGCCCTGGTTGGCCTGCCCGATCACATTTGATCGTAGGGATCACGCGACAAGTATCCGACACGAAGGACTGGTGGCCTTGGTGTTAGACCCAATAATAAACGGGTACCATTTCACACGAGTCCTCATGGACGGCGACAGTAATCTAAATCTGATATATAAGGACACAACCCGCAAAATGGGGATAGACCCGACACAAATAAGCCACAGTAATACTACCTTCAAGGGAGTAATACCAGGTCAAGAAGCCCACTGTACAGGCTCTCTACTGCTAGAGGTTGTATTCGGTTCTCCCGATAACTTCCGAAGCGAAAGGTTAACTTTCCACGTCGCTCCATTCCGAAGTGGTTTTCAAGCACTACTTGGAAGAACGGCTTTCGCTCGTTTTAATGCAATACTGCATTATGCTTTTCTCAAGCTTAAGATGCCCGGTCCACGTGGCATCATCATAGTTAGCGGAAATACCGGATGTTTTTTACATGCGGAAGAGGATGCGGCGGCTTTAACAGCCGGGAACTAGATGACCTCACCAACCAGTAAAAATGACAGGTCGTCAAGACCACGGACACGGTTAGACGAGTCCGACGCCCCACCACATATACACGCGATTGGTTTGATGATCAAACCCTCATAGACGATACCAGGGGCTTCCCGCGTGTAATCAGGGCCAACCCGGCTCAACTTGACTTCTCTTGAATTTTGATAGTTCATTAATAATAACCAATTCCTTTTTTTTGGCACAACAACTTTCACCTAAGTTCTTTCCTTTTACAGATGACAATCATGCTACACCCATCCAGGACACGGCATAACGGAGACACAGGCGCAGACGTGTAGCAGGACCCGCCCAAAGGTTTCTTTTTAGATTAAGACCCTGCATAAACCTTTTTTACTATCTCTTGTTGCTCACATCCTCCGGATACTCCACACAACCGAGAAGGATGCTGACGTTATTGGCATGTGGCCACGTGAGGATATTGCACGTACCTGGACACATGGGGTCTATTATTAAGGGCGTTGTTTAGCCCGGTATATGTTATAAAGACCGAAAACCTTAGGGAGTGTTCGGCGTCGCGAGTTTGGCCCTATATGCATCAGCTCCGAATCATGTCTTTGGTCAAATGTTGGGTTTGCCCAGCTCCCACGTTTTGGTACCTTACGTTCCGTTATATCGGCTAAGGTAGCACTGGGAGAACTACTGCGATTGTGCCCTGGTTCATCCGGATGAGCACCTCAGTAGAGAAAGCCGAAAACTGACTGTCATGATGTAGCGAGAGACTGGTCAACCACTCGATGACTCAGCGGAATCTTCGGGATTCCTTCGCATTAACAAAGGGCCGTTTCCCGATCATGTACATACGCGCCCCGTATTCGGACGAGCGCAGAAGTACCAGGGGCTATATAGTAGCCCCACCGTCAAACTCCTATGGCTAAGTGAAAGTGTTAAAGCAATATAGTCCGATTGCCTTGTTCGCTGCGCTACCACCTCCTTAACGGACCAAGACGTTGGAACAAGTGTGGATTCACATTTTCTGCGAACACCCCCGCATAATATGCGTGGGGGCGGAAGCCGACGACTACAAACTTTCAGGTTATATACATATATACATAAACGGCCGCACAGGAGGCATCATAGTACTTTCGGGCAAAAGTATAAATACAACCTTGATAACTCAATAAAACATTGTTTTTACAATGGAGGTACATGTCACTAGAACATAATATTCTTCGAGCACTGAGCCTCTATCGAACGAGCGCCTTCAAGAACTTCTTCAAAGTAGTGCTCGATAGCCACTCGGCCTACAGCCGAACCCTGTGTCGCAACAGTGGTGGCCTCCATCTCTTCCCAATATGTCTTGACACGGGCAAAGGCCATCCGCGCACCCTCTATGCACGCCAATCTCTTCATAGCATCAATGCGCGGCACAACACCAAAGATTTGTTGCACTAAACTAAAATAGCTATTCGGCCTTGGCCCTCCCGGCCACAGATGACCCACAACGGACCTCATGGCAAGTCCGGACAACCTATGGAGCTCGGCCCACTCGGCCATTCGCTCATTCAACAACAGCGGACGGACTGGAGCATGAAACTGTGACCAGAACAACTTTTCCACTTCGCGATCTTTCTGATCCTTGAAGTACTCGGCCGCATTAGCAGCACTTGCAGCCAAATCCACGTAGGCGTTCGTAGAACTCCATAGTCGGTCAAGAGGAGCATACTTCGGATCTCCGAATTTAGTCCGCAACAAGAAGGGCTTCCCAGACACGATATCTGCAGCTTGATGCAGCTCCTCCTTCGCCGCTCTACTTTTGGAGTGGGCTTCCTTGGCAGCTACCAGGGCCTTCCCAGGTCCGTCGCCCTCACTCGGCTTTCTTCTTCAAGAAGCTGGTAACGGTCAGCGACAACTTTTAACTCTACAACCATTTTGGCCATTCTTTCCTTGCTTTCACAATGCGCGGCCTGTTCGGCCCTCAACTCTTTGGCCGCCTTTAGAGCGGCCGCATTGCTACTCCTTGCTTGTCCCTTGTCTCAGGTAAGCTCTGCCCGAAGGGTCTCCACGGTAGAAGCTCCATCTGCAGTCACAACATATTAAAGATACTGGCATCATGCTCCTCTTATTATGTGACGATCACCAGAGAAATCACTTACCCCGTGCCTCGTCAAGCCGTTGGTTGACAAGCACGATATCGGCATCGGTCGCATCAAGTTGCCGCTTTAGCTCGGTCAACGCATCAGTCCGGCTAGCCACCGGAGCCTCAGCCACCTGCACATAAAGGCAGCCGGGTTATTACCTGGGAATATGATCCTCGGTTTGCCGCCGTTCTCGACAACAACCAGAGTCTCAGGGGCTACTATCTGCATAGGGCACACCTAACGTGTGCGCTACTATAAAAAACACACACTATTTCACGTACCTCAAAGCCTTTCAGCAGACTCATAAAGGTTTCATGCAATCCGCTTTCAGCGGATGAAATCCTTTCAATTACCGTACCCATCAGCGTACGATGCGCTTCTGAGATGACCGCTTGCCCCAGAAGATCCCTCAGTGCGTCCGACCGCACTCTGTACGGTTCAGGACCCTTGTCATCGCTCTCCTTAGGAGCCGGATACTGAGGATTCCGGGTAGCCAAAGGGTTATCCTCCGGCCTGTGCGGATCAGGAGATACCCTACGTGACGACACTTCAGGGTCGCCCTCCTTCGGAGGCGGGGTATCAGGAGGAGGCATTTCGCTCTCCATCATCTCCGGAAGAAGATCCCCCGAAGACGGACTCTGTCGAGAAGGGCTACGATCCGACTATAATTTATAAGCATCGATTATTGTCTTCAGAAGTAAGGAAGGATGTTTTCATTATTAAGTACTTTTTTACTTACAGCTTGGTAGAGGGCTGATCCCCGCGCGGACATTGCGCGGCAAGAATACCCTCTGAGGCAGGACCCTCTGACGAAGATTTCTTCTCCCGTTTGGAAACCTTTGTTTCCGGATCTTCAGAGGTAGTCCTCTTCCTTCCCCGGGGAGAGGGAATGTCAGATTCTTTCCCCTGTTTATCCTCCCTCGCGGAGGCGCTCATCCCCTCGGTTGGGACAAGTAGCGGGTGAGGCCCGCTGTCGGCCTCTTTATTCCTCCTTTATCTTCCTTTGAGGGCACTTGATAAGACACCGGCTCGAGCATTTTGTCCAGTACCAGATTGTCCAAGCCTTCAGGAAGGGGGGCTGGACACCTGATCATCTTCACCTTTGTTATCCATTCCTGGTCAAAGAGCGACTTTTTAGAATGATGTTGAAGGAAATATGCCCTAGAGGCAATAATAAAGTTATTATTTATTTCCTTATTTCATGATAAATGTTTATTATTCATGCTATAATTGTATTAACCGGAAACATAATACATGTGTGAATACATAGACAAACAGAGTGTCACTAGTATGCCTCTACTTTACTAGCTCGTTAATCAAAGATGGTTATGTTTCCTAACCATGGACAAAGAGTTGTTATTTGATTAACGAGGTCACGTCATTAGTTGAATGATCTGATTGACATGACCCATTCCATTAGCTTAGCACACGATCGTTTAGTATGTTGCTATTGCTTTCTTCATGACTTATACATGTTCCTATGACTATGAGATTATGCAACTCCCGTTTGTCGGAGGAACACTTTGGGTGCTACCAAACGTCACAACGTAACTGGGTGATTATAAAGGAGCATTACAGGTGTCTCCAAAGGTAGATGTTGGGTTGGCATATTTCGAGATTAGGATTTGTCACTCCGATTGTCGGAGAGGTATCTCTGGGCCCTCTCGGTAATACACATCACATAAGCCTTGCAAGCATTACAACTAATATGTTAGTTGTGAGATGATGTATTACGGAACGAGTAAAGAGACTTGCCAGTAACGAGATTGAACTAGGTATTGGATACCGACGATCGAATCTCGGGCAAGTAACATACCGATGACAAAGGGAACAACGTATGTTGTTATGCGGTCTGACCGATAAAGATCTTCGTAGAATATGTAGGAGCCAATATGGGCATCCAGGTCCCGCTATTGGTTATTGACCGGAGACGTGTCTCGGTCATGTCTACATTGTTCTCGAACCCGTAGGGTCCGCACGCTTAAGGTTTCGATGACAGTTATATTATGAGTTTGTGAGTTTTGATGTACCGAAGGAGTTCGGAGTCCTGGATGAGATCGGGGACATGACGAGGAGTCTCGAAATGGTCGAGACGTAAAGATCGATATATTGGACGACTATATTCGGACATCGGAAAGGTTCCGAATGATTCGGGTATTTTTCGGAGTACCGGGTAGTTACGGGAGAAGTAATGGGCCTTGATGGGCTTTAGTGGGAAGAGGAAAAAGGTTGCTGCGCCCCCCCTCCCCTTTGGTCCGAATTGGACTAGGGACAAGGGGGCCGGCCACCTCTCCTTCTCCTCCTATTCCTTCTCCCTTCCTCCCCTCTTGGTGGACTCCTACTAGGACTTGGAGTCCTAGTAGGACTCCCTATCCTGGCCGCACCTTTGCCTTGGCCGGCCTCCTCCTCCTCCATCCTTTATATACGGAGGCAGGGGGCACCTCTAGACACACAAGTTGATCCACGTGATCTGTTCCTTAGCCGTGTGCGGTGCCCCCTGCCACCATATTCCTCCATAATACTGTAGCGGAGTTTAGGCGAAGCCCTGCTGCTGTAGTTCATCAAGATCGTCACCACGCCGTCGTGCTGACGGAACTCTTCCCCGACACTTTGCTGGATCGGAGTCCGGGGATCGTCATCGAGCTGAACGTGTGCTCGAACTCGGAGGTGCCGTAGTTTCGGTGCTTGATCGGTTGGATCGTAAAGACGTACGACTACTTCCTCTACGTCGTGTCATCGCTTCCGCAGTCGGTCTGCGTTGGGTACGTAGACAATACTCTCCCCCTCGTTGCTATGCATCACATGATCTTGCGTGTGCGTAGGAATTTTTTTGAAATTACTACGTTCCCCAACAGTGGCATCCGAGCCTAGGTTATTTATGTTGATGTTATATGCACGAGTATAACACAAGTGAGTTGTGGACGATACAAGTCATATGCCTACCAGCATGTCATACTTTGGTTCGGCGGTATTGTTGGACGAGACGACCCGGACCAACATTACGCGTACGCTTACGCGAGACTGGTTCTCCCGACGTGCTTTGCACATAGGTGGCTTGCGGGCGACTGTCTCTCCAACTTTAGTTGAACCAAGTATGGCTACGCCCGGTCCTTGCGAAGGTTAAAACGGAGTCTATTTGACAAACTATCGTTGTGGTTTTGATGCGTAGGTGAGATTGGTTCTTACTTAAGCCCGTAGCAGCCACGTAAAACATGCAACAACAAAGTAGAGGACGTCTAACTTGTTTTTGCAGGGCATGTTGTGATGTGATATGGTCAAGGCATGATGCTGAATTTTATTGTATGAGATGATCATGTTTTGTAACCAAGTTATCGGCAACTGGCAGGAGCCATATGGTTGTCGCTTTATTGTATGCAATGCAATCGCGATGTAATGCTTTACTTTATTACTAAACGGCAGTGATAGTCGTGGAAGCATAAGATTGGCGAGACGATGCTACGATGGAGATCAAGGTGTCGCGCCGGTGACGATGGTGATCATGACGGTGCTTCGGAGATGGAGATCACAAGCACAAGATGATGATGGCCATATCATATCACTTATATTGATTGCATGTGATGTTTATCTTTTTATGCATCTTATCTTGCTTTGATTGACGGTAGCATTATAAGATGATCTCTCACTAAATTATCAAGAAGTGTTCTCCCTGAGTATGCACCGTTGCGAAAGTTCTTCGTGCTGAGACACCATGTGATGATCGGGTGTGATAGGCTCTACGTTCAAATTCAACGGGTGCAAAACAGTTGCACACGCGGAATACTCAGGTTATACTTGACAAGCCAAGCATATACAGATATGGCCTCGGAACACGGAGACCGAAAGGTCGAGCGTGAATCATATAGTAGATATGATCAACATAGTGATGTTCACCAATGAAACTGCTCCATCTCACGTGATGATCGGACATGGTTTAGTTGATTTGGATCACGTGATCACTTAGAGGATTAGAGGGATGTCTATCTAAGTGGGAGTTCTTAAGTAATATGATTAATTGAACTTTAATTTATCATGAACTTAGTCCTGGTAGTATTAGCATATCTATGTTGTAGATCAATAGCTCGCGTTGTTGCTTTCATATGTTTATTCTGATATGTTCCTAGAGAAAATTGTGTTGAAAGATGTTAGTAGCAAAGATGCGGATTGGATCCGTGATCTGAGGTTTATCCTCATTGCCGCACAGAAGAATTATGTCCTTGATGCACCGCTAGGTGATGGACCTATTCCAGGAGCAGATGCAGACGTTATGAACGTTTGGCTAGCTCAATATGATGACTACTTGATAGTTTAAGTGCACCATGCTTAACGGCTTAGAATCGGGACTTCAAAGACGTTTTGAACGTCATGGAGCATATGAGATGTTCCAAGAGTTGAAGTTAATATTTTAAGCAAATACCCGAGTTGAGAGATATGAAGTCTCCAACAAGTTTTATAGCTAAAAGATGGAGGAGAATCGCTCAACTAGTGAGCATGTGCCCAGATTGTCTGAGTACTACAATCTCTTGAATCAAGTGGGAGTTAATCTTCCAGATAAGATAGTGATTGACAGAATTCTCTAGTCACCATCACCAAGTTAGTAGAACTTCGTGATGAACTATGATATGCAAGGGATAACGAAAACGATTCCCTAGCTCTTCGTAATGCGGAAATTGACGAAGGTAGAAATCGAGAAAAACATCAAGTGTTGATGGTAGACAAGACCACTAGTTTCAAGAAAAGGGCAGAGGGAAGAAGGGGAACTTCAAGAAGAACATCAAGCAAGTTGCTGCTCAAGTGAAGAAGCCCAAGTCTGGTCCTAAGCCTGAGACTAAGTGTTTCTACTGCAAAGGGACTGGTCACTGGAAGCGGAACTACCCCAAGTGATTGGCAGATAATAAGGATGGCAAAGTGAACATAAGTATATTTGATATACATGTTATTGATGTGTACTTTACTAGTGTTTATAGCAACCCCTCAGTATTTGATACTAGTTCAGTTGCTAAGATTAGTAACTCGAAACGGGAGTTGCAGAATAAACAGAGACTAGTTAAGGGTGAAGTGACGATGTGTGTTGGAAGTGGTTCCAAGATTGATATGATCATCATCGCACACTCCCTATACTTTCGGGATTAGTGTTGAACCTGAATAAGTGTTATTTGGTGTTTGCGTTGAGCATGAATATGATTTGATCATGTTTATTGTAATACGGTTATTCATTTAAGTAAGAGAATAAATTGTTGTTCTATTTACATGAATAAAACCTTATATGGTTACACACCCAATGAAAATAGTTCATTGGATCTCGATCGTAGTGATACACATAATCATAATATTGAAACCAAAAGATGCAAAGTTAATAATGATAGTGCAACTTATTTGTAGCACTGCCGTTTAGGTCATATTGGTGTAAAGCGCATGAAGAAATTCCATGCTGATGGGATTTTGGAATCACTTGATTATGAATCACTTGATGCTTGCGAACCATACCTTTTGGGCAAGATGACTAAAACGCCGTTCTCCGGAACAATGAAGCAAGCAACAGATTTATTGGAGATCATACATACCGATGTATGTGGTCTGGTGAATATTAAGGCTTGCAACAGGTATCATTATTTTCTGACCTTCACAGATGATTTGAGCAGATATGGGGATATCTACTTGATGAAACATAAGTCTGAAACATTTGAACAGTTCAAAGAATTTCAGAGTGAAGTGGAAAATCATCGTGACAAGAAAATAAAAGTTTCTACGATATGATCGCAGAGGTAAAATATTTGAGTTACGAGTTTGGTCTTCAATTAAAACAATGTGGAATAGTTTCACAAACTCATGCCACATGGAACACCACAGCATAATGGTGTGTCCGAACGTCATAACCGTACTTTATTAGATATGGTGCGATCTATGATGTCTCTTACCGATCTACCACTATCATTTTGGAGTTATGCATTAGAGACAGCTGCATTCACGTTAAATAGGGCACCATCTAAATCCGTTGAGACTACATCGTGTGAACTATGGTTTAGCAAGAAACCTAAGCTGTCGTTTCTTAAATTTGGGGTTGCGATGCTTATATGAAAAAGTTTCATCCTGATAAGCTCAAACTCAAATCGGAGAAGTGCGTCTTCATAGGATATCCAAAGGAAACTATTGGATACACCTTCTATGACAGATCCAAAGGCAAGACTTTTGTTGCTAAATTCGGAAACTTTCTGGAGAAGGAGTTTCTCTCGAAAGAAGTGAGTGGGAGGAAAGTAGAACTTGACGAGGTAACTGTACCTGCTCCCTTATTGGAAAGTAGTACATCACAGAAAACTGTTTCTGTGACACCTACACCAGTTAGTGAGGAAGCTAATGATGATGATCATGAAACTTCAGAACAAGATACTACTGAACCTCGTAGATCAACCAGAGTAAGATCCGCGCCAGAGTGGTACGATAATCCTTTTCTGGAAGTCATGCTACTAGATCATGATGAACCTACGAACTATGAAGAAGCGATGGTGAGCCCAGATTCCACAAAGTGGCTTGAAGCCATGAAATCTGAGATGGGATCCATGTATGAGAACAAAGTTTGGACTTTGGTTGACTTACCCGATGATCGGCAAGCAATTGAGAATAAATGGATCTTCAAGAGGAAGACGGACGCTGATAGTAGTGTTACTATCTACAAAGCTAGAATTGTCGCAAAAGGTTTTTCGACAAGTTCAAGGTGTTGACTACGATGAGAGCTTCTCACTCGTATCTATGCTTAAGTCTGTTCGAATCATGTTAGCAATTGCCGCATTTTATGAAATCTGGCAAATGGATAAACAAAACTGCATTCCTTAATGGATTTACTAAAGAATAGTTGTATACGATGCAACTAGAAGGTTTTGTCAATCCTAAAGGTGTTAACTAAATATGCAAGCTCCAGCGATCCATCTATGGACTGGTGCAAGAATCTCGGAGTTGGAATATACGCTTTGATAAGTTGATCAAAGCATATAGTTTTATACAGACTTGCGGTGAAGCCTGTATTTACAAGAAAGTGAGTGGGAGCACTACAACATTTCTGATAAGTATATGTGAATGACATATTGTTGATCAGAAATAATGTAGAATTATTCTGCAAAGCATAAAGGAGTGTTTGAAAGGAGTTTTTCAAAGAAAGACCTCGGTGAAGCTGCTTACATATTGAGTATCAAGATCTATAGAGATAGATCAAGACACTTGATAAGTTTTTTCAATGAGTACATACCTTGACAAGATTTTGAAGTAGTTCAAAATGGAACAGTCAAAGAAAAGGTTTCTTGCCTGTGTTACAAGGTGTGAAGTTGAGTAAGACTCAAAGCCCGACCACGACAGAAGATAGAAAGAGAATGAAAGTCATTCCCTATGCCTCAGTCATAGGTTCTATAAAATATGCCATGCTGTATACCAGATCTATTGTATGCCCTACCACTGAGTTTGGCAAGGGAGTACAATAGTGATCTAGGAGTAGATCACTGGACAGCGGTCAAAATTATCCTTAGTGGAATAAGGATATGTTTCTCGATTATGGACGTGACAAAAAGGTTCGTCGTAAAGGGTTACGTCGATGCAAGTTTTTGACACTGATCCAGATGATTCTAAGTCTCAATCTGGATACATATTGAAAGTGGGAGCAATTAGCTAGAGTAGCTCCATGCAGAGCATTGTTGACATAGAAATTCGCAAAAATACTTACAAATCTGTATGTGACAGACCCGTTGACTAAAATTATCTCACAAGCAAAACATGATCACACCTTAGTACTCTTTGGGTGTTAATCACATAGCGATGTGAACTAGATTACTGACTCTAGTAAACCCTTTGGGTGTTGATCACATATCGATGTGAACTATGGGTGTTAATCACATGGTGATGTGAACTATTGCTATTAAATCACATGGCGATGTGAACTAGATTATTGACTCTAGTGCAAGTGGGAGACTGAAGGAAATATGCCCTAGAGGCAATAATAAAGTTATTATTTATTTCCTTATTTCATGATAAATGTTTATTATTCATGCTATAATTGTATTAACCGGAAACATAATACATGTGTGAATACATAGACAAACAGAGTGTCACTAGTATGCCTCTACTTTACTAGCTCGTTAATCAAAGATGGTTATGTTTCCTAACCATGGACAAAGAGTTGTTATTTGATTAACGAGGTCACGTCATTAGTTGAATGATCTGATTGACATGACCCATTCCATTAGCTTAGCACACGATCGTTTAGTATGTTGCTATTGCTTTCTTCATGACTTATACATGTTCCTATGACTATGAGATTATGCAACTCCCGTTTGTCGGAGGAACACTTTGGGTGCTACCAAACGTCACAACATAACTGGGTGATTATAAAGGAGCATTACAGGTGTCTCCAAAGGTAGATGTTGGGTTGGCGTATTTCGAGATTAGGATTTGTCACTCCGATTGTCGGAGAGGTATCTCTGGGCCCTCTTGGTAATACACATCACATAAGCCTTGCAAGCATTACAACTAATATGTTAGTTGTGAGATGATGTATTACGGAACGAGTAAAGAGACTTGCCGGTAACGAGATTGAACTAGGTATTGGATACCAACGATCGAATCTCGGGCAAGTAACATACCGATGACAAAGGGAACAACGTATGTTGTTATGCGGTCTGACCGATAAAGATCTTCGTAGAATATGTAGGAGCCAATATGGGCATCCAGGTCCCGCTATTGGTTATTGACCGGAGACGTGTCCCGGTCATGTCTACATTGTTCTCGAACCCGTAGGGTCCGCACGCTTAAGGTTTCGATGACAGTTATATTATGAGTTTATGAGTTTTGATGTACCGAAGGAGTTCGGAGTCCCGGATGAGATCGGGGACATGACGAGGAGTCTCGAAATGGTCGAGACGTAAAGATCGATATATTGGACGACTATATTCGGACATCGGAAAGGTTCCGAATGATTCGGGTATTTTTCGGAGTACCGGGTAGTTACGGGAGAAGTAATGGGCCTTGATGGGCTTTAGTGGGAAGAGGAAAAAGGTTGCTGCGCCCCCCCTCCCCTTTGGTCCGAATTGGACTAGGGAAAAGGGGGCCGGCCACCTCTCCTTCTCCTCCTATTCCTTCTCCCTTCCTCCCCTCTTGGTGGACTCCTACTAGGACTTGGAGTCCTAGTAGGACTCCCTATCCTGGCCGCACCTTTGCCTTGGCCGGCCTCCTCCTCCTCCATCATTTATATACGGAGGCAGGGGGCACCTCTAGACACACAAGTTGATCCACGTGATCTGTTCCTTAGCCGTGTGCGGTGCCCCCTGCCACCATATTCCTCGATAATACTGTAGCGGAGTTTAGGCGAAGCCCTGCTGCTGTAGTTCATCAAGATCGTCACCACGCCGTCGTGCTGACGGAACTCTTCCCCGACACTTTGCTGGATCGGAGTCCGGGGATCGTCATCGAGCTGAACGTGTGCTCGAACTCGGAGGTGCCGTAGTTTCGGTGCTTGATTGGTTGGATCGTAAAGACGTACGACTACTTCCTCTACGTCGTGTCATCGCTTCCGCAGTCGGTCTGCGTTGGGTACGTAGACAATACTCTCCCCCTCGTTGCTATGCATCACATGATCTTGCGTGTGCGTAGGAATTTTTTTGAAATTACTACGTTCCCCAACAGATGTCATGATAAATAAAAGGACAGTGTGTTTGGCCATGGGATTACTTACTTGGGTAGTAGGGCGGTTGCAGCTCAAACCCACATCCTCGGTGGTGTCCGGACACTCTGTTTGGGGTCCGAAGAACGATTTGTACATCTCTTCGAGCGTCATGCCGAGGAAATGTTGAATAGCTCGCAGTCCTTCCGGGTTAAATTCCCACATACGGAGGGGCCGACGTTTGCAAGGCTGGACTCGACGAACTAGCATAACTTGCATTACCATAACCAGACTGAGATCTCTCTCAAAGAGATCTCGGATACCGCTCTGCAATATTGGCACGTCCTTTGCCGGGCCCCAGCTCAGCCCCCTGCTGATCCATGACATCAGTTGCGATGGGGGGGCCGAGCGAAAGGTGGGGGCGGATACCCACTTGGCACTTCGGGGAGCTGTGATGTAAAACCACTCCCGCTGCCACAACCTAGACACCTCTGGGAAGGAACCCTCTGGCCAGGGAGCATCGGCGATTTTGCTTATTAAGGCACCTCCGCACTCTGCGTGCCGCCCCTCGATCATCTTCGGCTTCACATCGAAGGTCTTGAGCCACATGCCGAAGTGAGGGGTAATGCGGAGGAAGGCCTCACATACGACAATAAATGACAAGATGTGAAGAAGGGAATCCGGGGCCAGATCATGGAAATCCAGCCCATAATAGAACATAAGACCCCTAACAAAGGGATCTAGAGCAAGGCCTAGTCCTTGGAGGAAGTGGGAGATGAACACGACACTCTCGGTGGGTTTGGGAGTAGGGATGACCTGCCCTCGGGTAGGCAGCCTATGCGAAATTTCGGCGGTCAGATATCTGGCCTCTCTCAGCTTCTTGATGTCCTCCTCTGTGACAGAGGAAGGCATCCACCGACCTTGAAGGTTGGATCCGGACATAGTTGAAGGTCCGAAGCGCCTGACCTGAGCTTGGGTGTTAGAACTCGAGGCGGGGGAAGGATTCTATTGAGCACGAGAGGGAAAAAAGGAAAAGCCTCGTCCTCTTTATAAAGAGGGTGAATATCAAGCGTCCTCCTCGTGGCTGTTTTAGACTTGCCTAGGACCTAGGAGTCATACCAACCGACACGGTTGGGTTACCCATGTCTGTATTGATGAGAATACCGTAATAAGGGGGACACGATCTCTGCTTTGACAAGACGCGACAGAAAGACCGCCTCACAATATGCGCATCGCTGGTTGAGAAAAACGGTTCAGATAAGGACCGGGCCGTGATGTGATGTTGTGCTGCCAAAACGTGTCAGCAGATTAGATTTATGGAAATATTATTCTCTCTACGGTGGGGTGTGGAACTTGTTTTGCAGAACCGGACACTATCCTTGTGTTCAAAAATTTTCCATGGAGTATTCGGAGGAGGAACCTGCCTTGCAATGCCGAAGACAATACTGCGCGCCGGACTCATCCTCATTGAAGCCTGGTTCAGGGGCTACTAAGGGAGTCCTGGATTAGGGGGTCTCCGGACAGCCGGACTATATCCTTTGGCCGGACTGTTGGACTATGAAGATACAAGATTGAAGACTTCGTCCCGTGTCTAGATGGAACTCTCCTTGGCGTGGAAGGCAAGCTAGGAAATACGGATATGTAGATCTCCTCCCTTGTAACCGACCTTGTGTAACCCTAGCCCCCTCCGGTGTCTATATAAACCAGAGGGTTTAGTCCGTAGGACAACATACAATCATACCATAGGCTAGCTTCTAGGGTTTAGCCTCTACGATCTCGTGGTAGATCAACTCTTGTAATACTAATATCATCAAGAACAATCAAGCAGGACGTAGGGTATTACCTCCATCAAGAGGGCCCGAACCTGGGTAAACATCGTGTCCCCTGCCTCCTGTTACCATCCGCCTTAGATGCACAGTTCAGGACCCCCTACCCGAGATCCGCCGGTTTTGACACCGACACTTTGGATGTCCATAACTTTGTGCATGTTTGACCTATGGTGATGTTCTTTATATGGAAATGTTCATCTCTGAATGCTCTACATGCTAGTGTCATTTGCATGCATGTTAGTGTCCATCTTGATGCCTTAATCATTGTTGCAAGAGTGCTAAATGATTTAAACTACTAAAAGTTGTCGTAACTTGTTGATTTGTCTTTTTCATAGAATTTTTTGTGTTTATCTTTTGAGCATCATGTCAACATGTTTTAGAAGCATATTCATGCCATCTTTAGAGTGGTTCAATCCATGTATTTGTATGTGCCCCGTGGTGACTAGCACAAGCATGCAAAGTAGGGTACTTGATGTTTGCTGTTTTCTGAGACTTAGTGATTTTGCTAAGTCTGTAATGGTTACATTATGTTGCCATGTTAACTTGATGCTCCCATCGTATCCATGCATAATCTGGAGTTTCCTAGTTGACATGTTTTGATGTCCATGTTATGCTCTATCATGCCATGCCAGTTGATGCCTCATATATGTCCTGTAACATATGTTTTCATTACCATGGACATGCGTAAATGATGTTCCAGTTTTATGTTGACTTCATGATGCCATGTTGTGAGCTTGTTATTAATTAATCTATGCCTATTTTGGAGATGCTCCAATTACATTAATCGAAGTATGCTATGAGTGCTTTGTCCACATGCAAAGTTTGATAATTTTGGACTTCATATGACCTCTGTTCCAAGCTTGCAAACATGCTATGATGATGTTACTGTTTTATACTTGCTGAAACTGTTACAACATTCAAACTTGTCTTGATGGTTCCCACTAGTCCATGAGCCATATGTATATGATGCCTTGATATTATTTGCTCCTTGTTATGTGTACTTTGATGCCATGCCCTTGGTTGATATATAACTTGCTGTAGTTTATCTTTTTCTTGCTCTCAAGTTGCCATCATGCCAAATCTATCAACTTGTTAACATTATGTTCCTTTTTGCAAGAATCATAGTAATTACTCCATGCAGCATATGAACTTGTGCCCATGGACTAAGTTGAAGTATATCATGTCTACTACATTCCCATGTCTTTTTCATGATTACTAAAGTTTCTATGCCTGTTGTTGTGTGCCTCCAAAGTCAGCATCATAATGCTATTGTTTTGCATTCCCAGATTTCCTCTAAGTCTGAGGATCAGCTTATATCATGTTTGCATCTTGTCTTGATGATTCCCATGAACCTGTTGCTCATATGGTTATGCCATGTTGTGTGTTTTGAGATCCATGATATGTACTAGCATGCCATGCTTTTGCTTGCCATGTTCTTGCACTGTACCTTAATTATTTCTTGCCTCCAACATGCCATCATATAAACTCTTCTCATGCATATGCTCTGTTTCTCACTAAGTCATAATCTGTGTTATCAAGTTGCTTTTTGCATTGACCATCTTGGATTAATCTTGATTCCTATGAACCTGAACCTTAATGATATTTGAAGCATGTAATCTGTACTTTAAGTGCATGTCATGTTTGTGCATATCTTGTTCTTGTAGCATGTTGTTATGGTGCTTGTAAGATGCCTAGTTGCTATTTTGGACAGCTTGTCCTTTAAACTTGTTTCGTGTGTATGTGTTGAACCGTGGCTCCGTTTGGAGGATGCTCTATATGAAACTTGCTTGGTTTTGCATGTAGTTTCATGTTACCTTGTTGCATCCATGTTTTGGAGTGTCTGTGATGTTGTTTTGCTTGCATTTACATTAATGCCATGTTTAACTTGTTTTGCTCATATCTTCTAGGCAATAGCTCCGAATTAAACGAACATTATATGTAACTTGACTCGAAAATTGTGTAGATCATCTTGGTTGAAAGGATCGATATAGTTGACTAGAGAGGGGGGGTGAATAGGCAACTAACAATTTTTAGCCTTTTCTTTATCAATTTAAAGTTTGCATCAAAGTAGGTTGTCTAGATATGCAACTAGGTGAGCAACCTGTATGATGCAACAACAAGCACACAAGCAAGCAAGAGATGCAACACAATATAAGCTTGCACAAGTAAAGGTATGGAATAACCAAGAGTGGAGCCGGTGAAGACGAGGATGTGTTACCGAAGTTCCTTCCCTTTGAGGGGAAGTATGTCTCCGTTGGAGCGGTGTGGAGGCACAATGCTCCCCAACAAGCCACTAGGGCCACCGTATTCTCCTCACGCCTGCACATAATGTGAGAAGCCGTGATTCCACTATTGGTGCCCTTGGAGGCGGCGACTAAACCTTTACAAACAAGGTTGGGGCAATCTTCACAACTTAATTGGAGGCTCCCAACGACACCATGAAGCTTCACCACAATGGACTATGTGTTGGGGATATGACTACCAGGCATGACCCGCCCAGGAGGGGCCGGGTCAATCCCAATGGCGGGTTACTTAAAAAGAAGCCCGAAGAGTATACAAGGTGACGGTTTATGATAAAGCTTGTAATAGGCCCAAGCCCAGAGGCGGCTTAAGGCCCATAATTGTAAACCGTCATGTATGAATAAGACTTGTAAAGTAAGGCATGTAAAAGAAGTCACCGAGCCGGACACGTTGTATGAGCCGGCCGGGACTTTGTAGGCCGCCAGGCATCAACCCGTGTATATAAGCGGACGACCCGGCGACGGCTTAGGGCAAGTAACATCAAATCGAGAACCAGGCTTAGCGTATTTCACTCCCTGGTCATCGAAACCTAGCAATACCACATCAACTGGACTAGGCTTTACCTTCACAGTAAGGGGCCGAACCAGTATAAACCTCTCGTGTCCTTTGTCCCGATTAACCCCTTTGAGCTTCCTAGCTGCGATGGCTCCACGACTAAGTCCTTTCACTAGGAAATCTGCCGTGACAATTCCACGATAGTTGGTGCCCATCGTGGGGCCAACGCATGGTGGATTTGAGTTCTTGAAGGGCAACTTCGAAGGGCTCAAGGGATACGTTGTGGGCCGGATGACCAAGAGTCATCGCGGCAAGCTCTACATCGACGACGAAGGCTGGGGCCTCGACACCGGCTCAATTGAGTACGGGTACCGGGTCCCCTTCGGCGGAATCCATGTGTTCATCGGCCAGATCGGCGAGCCGGGACCTGAGCCAGACATCTGCACCGACCTCATCGAGACGGCTCAGCGTGCAAGACCCGCCCGGACTCAGCCTACTGTGAAGCGTGCCTTTGTGGGTTGCATCTGTAACACCCACGATGCGGCTATATCTCCCACGTGTCGGGGCACGACTTAGAGGCATAACCACATGGTAGGCATGTCGCAAGAGGGGTAATCTTTACACATCCCATGTACTGAATAAGAAAGGGATAAAGAGTCGGCTTACAATCGCCACTTCACACAAATACATAAATATATCATACATCATCCAGAATACAATCAAGGTCCGACTATGGAACCAAAATAAAGAAAGACAACCCCAAGTGCTAGATCCCCGATCGCCCCAACTGGGCTCCTCTACTGATCATCCGGAAAAGAAACATAGCAACGGCCTGAATCCTCGTCGAACACCCACTTGAGTTCGGTAGCATCCCCTGCACTGGCATCATCGGCACCTGCATCACGGGGACTCAGCAATCTCACACCCGCGAGATCAAGACTATTTAAGCTTAAAGGTGGGAAAGGGGTAGTGAGGTGGAGCTGCAGCAAGCACTAGCGCATATGGTGGCTAACTTATGCAAAAGAGAGCGAGAAGATAAGCAAAGCATGGTCGAGAAGCTAAAGGTGATCAAGAAGTGATCCTGAAGCTACTTACGTTCAAGCATAACACGAGACCGTGTTCTCTTCCCGGACTCCGCCGAAAAGAGACCATCACGGCTACACACACGGTTGATTCATTTTAATTAAGTTAAGTGTCAAGTTCTCTACAACCGGATATTAACAAATTCCCATCTGCCCATAACCGCGGGCACGACTTTTGAAAGTTCAAAACCCTGCAGGGGTGTCCCAACTTAGCCCATCACAAGCTCTCATGGTCAAGAAGGATATTCCTTCTCCCAGGAAGACCCGATCAGACTCGGAATCCCGGTTACAAGACATTTCGACAATGGTAAAACAAGACCAGCAAAGCCGCCCGAATGTGCCGACAAATCCCGATAGGAGCAGCACATATCTTGTTCTCAGGGCACACCGGATTGTCCAAGATTCCGGTAGGCCAACCCAGAGTTGCCCCTGGTGGCCATCGACGGCTGACAGGTTGGACCAACACTCAGAGGAGCACTGGCCCGGGGGATTAAAATAAAGATGACCCTTGAGTCCGCGGAACCCAAGGGAAAAAGGCTTAGGTGGCAAATGGTAAAACCAAGGTTGGGCCTTGCTGGAGGAGTTTTATTCAAGGCAAACTGTCAAGGGGTTCCCATAACACCCAACCGCGTAAGGAACACAAAATCAAGGAACATAACACCGGTATGACGGAAACTAGGGCGGCAAGAGTGGAACAAAAAACCAGGCATAAGGCTGAGCCTTCCACCCTTTCCAAGTATATAGATGCATTAAAGTAAACAAAATATAATAATGATATCCCAACAATATCCATGTTCCAACATGGAACAAACTTCAACTTCACCTGCAACTAGCAACGAAATAAGAGGGGCTGAACAAAGAGGTAACATAGCCAAACAATGGTCTGCTAAGAAAGGTGGGTTAGAGGCTTGTCATGGCAATACGGGAGGCATGATATAGCAAGTGGTAGGCATCGCGGCATAGCAATAGAGAGAGCAACTAGCAAACAAAGATAGTAGTGATTTCGAGGGTATGGTCATCTTGCCTGCAATGTTCTCAGAGTTGACGAAAGCTTGATCCTCGTAAGCATACTCAACAGGCTCCTCGATCACGTACTCATCTCCCGGCTCTACCCAAGGCAAGAACACAAGCAAAGGACCAACAATCAATCATGGTGCAATGCAAAATCAACATGATGCAAAGCATGGCATGATATGCGAGATGTGATATGCAATGCATATGTGTGCTCTGGAAGGAAAAGGATGAACAAGGCATCAACTTGGCAAACCAAGTGTGCTGCTGGAAAGATGAGATGATTTCGGTCGAAATCGATATAAAGATCACCGGAATTGGATGCACGGTTTGCAAATGGCAAGCAAAACAAGAATGACACAATTCTGCGATTAACAGCACAATGCCACCTAGAATGCAACAAGAAACTAAGCTACTGCACTCCAACATAACAACAAAGCACATGGCAGTGATCTAGTCAAGATGCTTGACAAAACATGAACAGTGAGCTACGGTTAAATCACACCAGAGCAGGTTCAAACAAGCATGGAAAAAGTGCAAAAGATATCAGCTTCACAGACTTAGTGAAAATACTAACATGCCAGGAGTAACATTCGGAAGCAATGTTTAGAGGAAGCAAACTACATGCTACAGGAACTTATCATAGCAATACAAGGCATGGCATGAATCTACTAATTGCATAGAACAAAAGTCCCTTACTGAACATGAGCCAAAAAGTCACAGAAGATATGATGGCACCCATATAAACATAGCAAGTTTTATTAACAGTTTCAGACTTTGTAGAAAACAGAGCATGGCACAAACAGAATAATGAAGGCATCTTTGTGAGCTCAATTCACTCATCACAAAGCCTTGCATGACAAACTAAGCATAACATCATAAAGAAGACATGTTCATGAAGCTAACCACGGCAAGAGAATGTTCATAGCTTGCATGGATCAACCACAACAACCATGTCAAAATTGATTATCATGTAAACAATCTGCCAGGAACATTTTATAGCAAAAGTAGAGCAAGTTTAAGACACGCTAGGGTACTCCATAATTGCAAATAGGGCCACGGATGGGTAGCGCATAACCATATGTCTAAAACACCCTTACTGAAGATACTCAAAACAAGCATGGATCTCACTGTAGCATCATGTTTACATGGCATAAAAATAACAACAGAACAAGGACTTAGCAAAATCCTAAGTCCCTGAAATCAGCAATATCACGAAGACTACTTTGCACGCTTGTTCTAGTCACCACATAGATCACAAAAATACATGGCAAGCATCCCTGTAAAGATGGCATGGCATAGTTCAAACACATGTAGAGCACATGCCCATAAGATGCACACATCCAATGTGGCAAAAAATGACAAAACCTCATAAACTGCTAAGTGACAGGAGCAAACAGTTTATAGCACTCTTGCATCAAACATTTGGGCATCAAGATGGACTCAAACAAGCATGCTACAATGGAATGAAATGAATAGCATCTCCCAATGAACATTTTGATATATCATGCGCATGAAAGGGAGCTACGGTCACGGAGTTATGATGCAATGAATAGGGCCTGAAAAAGTGAGGGGAAAATGGACTTCGAGAAAATCTCACCCGCGAGATCGAGGGTTTGTCCTGGCACGCGGATTGAGGATGGACGGAGGGCTCACCGAAGTTGGAAGACGACGTCGCTGGGGCGGAGAAGAGCTCGCCGGAGCTCGTGGGAGTCCGGACCCGGCCGGATCTGGCGCAGTGGAGGCGAGGGTGAGGCCGAACGGTGGTGCACGGTGCGGCTGCGGCGGAGGAAGTGTGGTAGGGCGGCGGCGCTTGGTGGCGAAGGCGGCGGGTGTCGCGGCGGAGCGGGGCGGTGGCATGGTGTGTGGGGCGGCGAGGATCTCGGGCGGCGGCGCAGGGCGCGGCCCGGGTGCAGGCCGGCCTCGGGCCCCGGCGGGCCTGGCGGCGGGGAGGAGAGAGAGGAGGCGCGAGGGACATGTGGCGGCGGAGGATTGGTTGGAGGGTGGCGGTGGACACGTCCGACGGCGGCGGTGCACATGTCCGGCGGCGGGAGGAGGAAGAAGCTAGGGTTAGACCCGAAATTTCGGAGAAGTGCACATATTTATAGGTAGGAGGAGGTAGGAGTGTCCAAATGGGGTGTAGTTTTCGCCCACGCAATCGTGATCTGACGGCGGAGGACATGGGAGTGGTTTGGAATGTTTATTGGGCAATTTTGGAGGGGTGTTGGGGTGCAACACACACGAGGCCTTTTTGGTTCCCCGGTTAACCGTTGGAGTATCAAACAAACCCCAAATGGCACGAAATTTGACAGGTGGTCTACAAGTGGTGTACCAAGGCCGCTTGGCAAATCTCAGTCCATTCCGAGGATGTTTAACGCCCGCTCATGAAAAGAGACAAAAGGGGTACGCCGGTGCACGTAGGAGTGTCGGATTGCAAAACGGACAACGGAAAAATGCTCGGATGCATGAGACGAACACGTATGCAAATGCGATGCACATGATGACATGATATGAAATGCATGATATGAACAAAAAGCAAAATGAAGACAAAACCCAACCATGAAGGGAAATCTCATAACTTAAAGCCGAAATGCAAGAGTCAGAGTACAAATATGGCAAGTTACATCCGGGGTGTTACAACACTCCACCACTACAAAAGGATCTCGTCCCGAGATCTAGGACTGAAAGAACTCCGGATATTTGGAACGGAGGTTGTCCTCGCGTTCCCAGGCGGCTTCTCAGTCGCAATGGTGTGACCACTTCACTTTTAGGAATTTGATAGACTTGTTGCGAGTCTTGCGCTTTGTCTCTTCAAGAATAGCAATGTGATGCTCATGATAAGACAAATCTTCTTGGAGATCAATCTCTTCAAAGTTGATGGTGCGGTCAGGAGTCTTGAAGCACTTGCGGAGCTATGACACGTGAAGCACGTCGTGCACATTTGCGAAGTTGGACGGAAGCTCAAGTTGATAGGTGAGATTGCCTCTTTTGCTAATGATCTTGAAAGGACCCACGTATCTAGGGGCAAGCTTCCCTTTGATACTGAAGCGACGAGTGCCTTTCATAGGAGAGACGCGGAGGTAGACATGGTCTCCGATCTCAAAAGCCAAGTCACGGTGCTTGCTATCATAGTAACTCTTCTGGCGTGATTGCACGGCTTTGAGATTTTCGCGGATGACTTTGCACATTTCTTCAGCTTCTATGATTAATTCATTGCCAAGAAGTTGGCGTTCACCAGTCTCTGACCAATTAAGAGGAGTACGACACTTTCTGCCATAGAGAATCTCGAATGGGGCCTTGCCCAAACTCGCTTGAAAGTTGTTGTTGTAGGAGAACTCGGCATATGGAAGACAATCTTCCCACTTCATAACGAAGGAAATGACACAAGCCCTGAGCATATCTTTAAGGATTTGATTGACTCGCTCGACTTGGCCACTAGTTTGAGGATGGAAGGCTGTGCTGAAGCGAATGTTGGTGCCCATTGTTGGAAATATGCCCTAGAGGCAATAATAAAAGGATTATCATTATATTTCCTTGTTCATGATAATTGTCTTTTATTCATGCTATAATTGTGTTATCGGGAAATCGTAATACATGTGTGAATACATAGACACCAACATGTCCCTAGTAAGCCTCTAGTTGACTAGCTTGTTGATCAATAGATAGTCATGGTTTCCTGACTATGGACATTGGATGTCATTGATAACGAGATCACATCATTAGGAGAATGATGTGATGGACAAGACCCAATCCTAAACATAGCACAAGATCGTATAGTTCATTTTCTAGAGTTTTTCCAATGTCAAGTATCTTTTCCTTAGACCATGAGATCGTGTAACTCCCGGATGCCGTAGGAGTGCTTTGGGTGTACCAAACGTCACAACGTAACTGGGTGACTATAAAGGTATACTACGGGTATCTCCGAAAGTGTTTGTTGGGTTGACACGGATCAAGACTGGGATTTGTCACTCCATATAATGGAGAGGTATCTCTGGGCCCACTCGGTAATTCATCATCATAATGAGCTCAAAGTGACCCAAGTGTCTGGTCACGGGATCATGCATTACGGTATGAGTAAAGTGACTTGCCGGTAACGAGATTGAACGAGGTATTGGGATGCCGACGATCGAATCTCGGGCAAGTAACGTACCGATTGACAAAGGGAATTGTATACGGGGTTGCTTGAATCCTCGACATCGTGGTTCATCCGATGAGATCATCGAGGAGCATGTGGGAGCCAACATGGGTATCCAGATCCTGCTGTTGGTTATTGACCGGAGAGCCATCTCGGTCATGTCTACATGTCTCCCGAACCCGTAGGGTCTACACACTTAAGGTTCGGTGATGCTAGGGTTGTAGAGATATGAATATGCAGTAACCCAAAAGTTGTTCGGAGTCCTGGATGAGAACCCAGACGTCACGAGGAGTTTCAGAATGGTCCGGAGGTGAAGAATTATATATAGGAAGTGCAGTTTCGGCCATCGGGAGAGTTTCGGGGTCACCGGTATTGTACCGGGACCACCGGAAGGGTCCCGGGGGTCCATCGGGTGGGGCCACCCATCCCGGAGGGCCCCATGGGCCAAAGTGGGGAGGGGAACCAGCCCATAGTGGGCTGGTGCGCCCCCCTTGGCCCACCCCATGCCCCTAGGGGAGCCTATATAAAGGGGGGGAGGGAGGGGCAGCCGCACCCTTGAGTCTTGGCGCCTCCCTCTCCCTTGCTACACCTCTCCTCCTCGCGTAGTAGAACGGCGAAGCCCTGCTGCGGTGACCCCTGCATCCACCACCACGCCGTCGTGCTGCTGGATCTTCATCAACCTCTCCTCCCCCCCTTGCTGGATCAAGAAGGAGGAGACGTCACGCTGACCGTACGTGTGTTGAACACGGAGGTGCCGTCCGTTCGGCGCTAGGATCTCCGGTGATTTGGATCACGTCGAGTACGACTTCCTCATCCCCGTTCTTTGAATGCTTCCGCGCGTGATCTACAAAGGTATGTAGATGCAATCCAATCACTCGTTGCTAGATGAACTCATAGATGGATCTTGGTGAAACCGTAGGAAATTTTTTGTTTTCTGCAACGTTCCCCAACAGTGGCATCATGAGCTAGGTCTATGCGTAGTTCTCTTTGCACGAGTAGAACACAATTTGTTGTGGGCGTATATGTTGTCAACTTTCTTGCCGCTACTAGTCTTATTTTGCTTCAGCAGTATTGTGGGATTAAGCGGCCCGGACCAACCTTACACGTACACTTACGTGAGACCGGTTCCACCGACTGACATGCACTAGTTGCATAAGGTGGCTGGCGGGTGTCTGTCTCTCCCACTTTAGTTGGAACGGATTCGATGAAAAGGGTCCTTATGAAGGGTAAATAGAAGTTAACAAATCACGTTGTGGCTTTCACGTAGGTAAGAAAACGTTCTTGCTAGAACCCTATTTGCAGCCACGTAAAACTTGCAACAACAATTAGAGGACGTCTAACTTGTTTTTGCAGCAAGTGTTTTGTGATGTGATATGGCCAAAGTTGTGATGAATGATGAATGATATGTATGAGATGTTCATGCTATTGTAATAGGAATCACGACTTGCATGTCGATGAGTATGACAACCGGCAGGAGCCATAGGAGTTGTCTTTATTTTTTTGTATGACCTGCGTGTCATTGAGAAACGCCATGTAAATTACTTTACTTTATTGCTAAACATGTTAGCCTTAGTAGTAGAAGTAATAGTTGGTGAGAAACTTCATGGAGACACGATGATGGAGATCATGGTGTCATGCCGGTGACAAGATGATCATGGAGCCCCAAGATGGAGATCAAAGGAGCTATGTGATATTGGCCATATCATGTCACTATTATTATTTGATTGCATGTGATGTTTATCATGTTTTTGCATCTTGTTTACTTAGAACGACGGTAGTAAATAAGATGATCCCTCAATAATTTCAAGAAAGTGTTCCCCCTAACTGTGCACCGTTGCGACAGTTCGTTGTTTCAAAGCACCACGTGATGATCGGGTGTGATAGATTCCAACGTTCACATACAATGGGTGTAAGACAGATTTACACATGCAAACACTTAGGTTGACTTGACGAGCCTAGCATGTACAGACATGGCCTCGGAACACAGAAGACCGAAAGGTCGAGCATGAGTCGTATAGAAGATACGATCAACATGAAGATGTTCACCGATGTTAGCTAGTCCGTCTCACGTGATGATCGGACACAGCCTAGTCAACTCGGATCATGTTATAATTAGATGACTGGAGGGATGTCTATCTAAGTGGGAGTTCATTGAATAATTTGATTTAGATTAACTTAATTATCATGAACTTAGTCTAAAATCTTTACAACATGTATTGTAGATCAAATGGCCAACGTTGTCCTCAACTTCAACGCGTTCCTAGAGAAAACCAAGCTGAAAGACGATGGCAGCAACTACACGGACTGTGTCCGGAACCTGAGGATCATCCTCATAGCTGCCAAGAAAGATTATGTCCTACAAGCACCGCTAGGTGACACACCTGCTCTCCCTGCAGAACAAGACGTTATGAACGCTTGGCAGACACGTACAGATGATTACTCCCTCATTCAGTGCAGCATGCTTTACAGCTTAGAACCGGGGCTCCAAAAGCGTTTTGAGAGACACGGAGCATATGAGATGTTCGAAGAGCTGAAAATGGTTTTTCAAGCTCATGCCCGGGTCGAGAGATATGAAGTCTCCGACAAGTTCTTCAGCTATAAGATGGAGGAGAACAGTTCTGTCAGTGATCACATACTCACTATGTCTGGGTTACATAACCGCTTGACTCAGCTGGGAGTTAATCTCCCGGATGACGCGGTCATTGACAGAATCCTTCAATCGCTTCCACCGAGCTACAAGAGCTTTGTGATGAACTTCAATATGCAGGGGATGGAAAAGACCATTCCTGAAGTATTTGCAATGCTGAAATCAGCAGAGGTAGAAGTCAAAAAGGAACATCAAGTGTTGATGGTGAATAAAACCACTAAGTTCAAAAAGGGCAAGGGTACTTCAAGAAGGACGGCAAGGGAGTTGCCGCGCCCGGTAAGAAAGCTGCTGGGAAGAAGCCAAAGAATGGACCCAAGCCCAAGACTAAGTGCTTTTATTGCAAGGAAAGTGGTCACTGGAAGCGGAACTGCCCCAAATACTTAGCGGACAAGGACGGCAAAACGAAAGGTATATGTGATATACATGTAATTGATGTGTACCTTACCAGTACTCGTAGTAGCTCCTGGGTATTTGATACTGGTGGAGTTGCTCACATTTGTAACTCAAAGCAGGAGCTGCGGAATAAGCGGAGACTGGCGAAGGACGAGGTGACGATGCGCGTCGGGAATGGTTCCAAGGTCGATGTGATCGCCGTCGGCACGCTACCTCTACATTTACCTATGGGATTAGTTTTGAACCTCAATAATTGTTATTTAGTGCCAAGTTTGAGCATGAACATTGTATCAGGATCTCGTTTAATATGAGATGGCTACTCATTTAAATCCGAGAATAATGGTTGTTCTATTTATATGAGAGATATGTTTTATGGTCATGCTCCGATGGTGAATGGTTTATTCTTAATGAATCTCGAGCATAATGCTACACATATTCATAGTGTGAGTACCAAAAGATGTAAGGTTGATAATGATAGTCCCACATACTTGTGGCACTGCCGCCTTGGTCACATAGGTGTCAAACGCATGAAGAAGCTCCATGCAGATGGACTTTTAGAGTCTCTTGATTACGAATCATTTGACACATGCGAACCATGCCTCATGGGTAAAATGACCAAGACTCCGTTCTCAGGAACAATGGAGCGAGCAACCAACTTATTGGAAATCATACATACTGATGTGTGCGGTCCAATGAGTGTTGAGGCTCGCGGTGGTTATCGTTATGTTCTCACCCTCACTGATGACTTGAGTAGATATGGGTATGTCTATTTAATGAAACACAAGTCTGAGACCTTTGAAAAGTTCAAGGAATTTCAGAGTGAGGTTGAGAATCAACATGACAGGAAAATCAAGTTCCTGCGATCAGATCATGGAGGAGAATACTTGAGTCACGAATTTGGCACACACTTAAGAAAATGTGGAATAGTTTCACAACTCACGCCGCCTGGAACACCTCAGCGTAATGGTGTGTCCGAACGTCGTAATCGCACTCTATTAGATATGGTGCGATCTATGATGTCTCTTACCGATTTACCGCTATCATTTTGGGGCTATGCTTTAGAGACTGCAGCATTCACTTTCTATAGGGCTCCATCGAAATCCGTTGAGACGACACCATATGAGTTATGGTTTGGGAAGAAACCTAAGCTGTCGTTTCTAAAAGTTTGGGGATGCGATGCTTATGTCAAGAAACTTCAACCTGAAAAGCTCGAACCCAAGTCGGAAAAATGCGTCTTCATAGGATACCCTAAAGAAACTATTGGGTATACCTTCTACCTCAGATCCGAAGGCAAGATCTTTGTTGCCAAGAATGGATCCTTTCTAGAGAAGGAGTTTCTCTCGAAAGAAGTAAGTGGGAGGAAAGTAGAACTTGATGAAGTATTACCTCTTGAACTGGAAAGTGGCGCAACTCAAGAAAATGTTCCTGAGGTGCCTGCACCGACTAGAGAGGAAGTTAATAATGATGATCAAGATACTTCCGATCAAGCTCCTAATGAACTTCGAAGGTCCACAAGGACACGTTCCGCACCAGAATGGTACGGCAACCCTGTCTTGGAAATCATGTTGTTAGACAACGGTGAACCTTCGAACTATGAAGAAGCGATGGCGGGCCCGGATTCCGACAAATGGCTGGAAGCCATGAAATCCGAGATAGGATCCATGTATGAAAACAAAGTATGGACTTTGGCTGACTTGCCCGATGAGCGGCGATCCATAGAAAATAAATGGATCTTTAAGAAGAAGACAGACGCGGATGGTAATGTGACCATCTATAAAGCTCGGCTTGTCGCTAAGGGTTATCGACAAGTTCAAGGGGTTGACTACGATGAGACTTTCTCTCCCGTAGCGAAGCTGAAGTCCGTCCGAATTATGTTAGCAATTGCCGCATACTATGATTATGAGATATGGCAAATGGACGTCAAAACGGCATTCCTTAATGGTTTCCTTAAGGAAGAATTGTATATGATGCAGACGGAAGGTTTTGTCGATCCTAAGAATGCTGACAAGGTGTGCAAGCTCCAACGCTCGATTTATGGGCTGGTGCAAGCATCTCGGAGTTGGAACATTCGCTTTGATGAGATGATCAAAGCGTTTGGGTTTACGCAGACTTATAGAGAAGCCTGCGTTTACAAGAAAGTGAGTGGGAGCTCTGTAGCATTTCTCATATTATATGTAGATGACATACTTTTGATGGGTAATGATATAGAGCTTTTGGACAACATTAAGGCCTACTTGAATAAGAGGTTTTCAATGCAGGACCTTGGAGAAGCTGCTTATATATTAGGCATTAAGATCTATAGAGATAGATCAAGACGCCTCATAGGTCTTTCACAAAGCACATACCTTGATAAGATATTGAAGAAGTTCAATATGGATCAGTCTAAGAAGGGGTTCTTGCCTGTGTTGCAAGGTGTGAAATTGAGCTCAGCTCAATGTCCGACCACGGCAGAAGATAGAGAAGAGATGAGTGTCATCCCCTATGCCTCAGCCATAGGTTCTATTATGTATGCCATGCTGTGTACCAGACCTGATGTAAACCTTGCCGTAAGTTTGGTAGGTAGGTACCAAAGTAATCCCGGCAAGGAACACTGGACAACGGTCAAGAATATCCTGAAGTACCTGAAAAGGACTAAGGAAATGTTTCTCGTTTATGGAGGTGACGAAGAGCTCGTCGTAAAGGGTTACATCGACGCTAGCTTCGACACAGATCTGGATGACTCTAAGTCACAAACCGGAAACATGTATATTTTGAATGGTGGGGCAGTAAGCTGGTGCAGTTGCAAGCAGAGCGTCGTGGCGGGATCTACATGTGAAGCGGAGTACATGGCAGCCTCGGAGGCAGCGCATGAAGCAATTTGGGTGAAGGAGTTCATCACCGACCTAGGAGTCATACCCAATGCATCGGGGCCGATCAAACTCTTCTGTGACAACACTGGAGCTATTGCACTTGCCAAGGAGCCCAGGTTTCACAAGAAGACAAGGCACATCAAGCGTCACTTCAACTCCATTCGTGAAAATGTTCAAGATGGAGACATAGATATTTGTAAAGTACATACGGACCTGAATGTAGCAGATCCGTTGACTAAACCTCTCCCTAGAGCAAAACATGATCAACACCAGAATTCCATGGGTGTTCGATTCATCACAATGTAACTAGATTATTGACTCTAGTGCAAGTGGGAGACTATTGGATATATGCCCTAGAGGCAATAATAAAAGGATTATTATTATATTTCCTTGTTCATGATAATTGTCTTTTATTCATGCTATAATTGTGTTACCCGGAAATCGTAATACATGTGTGAATACATAGACACCAACATGTCCCTAGTAAGCCTCTAGTTGACTAGCTTGTTGATCAATAGATAGTCATGGTTTCCTGACTATGGACATTGGATGTCATTGATAATGAGATCACATCATTAGGAGAATGATGTGATGGACAAGACCCAATCCTAAACATAGCACAAGATCGTATAGTTCGTTTGCTAGAGTTTTTCCAATGTTAAGTATCTTTTCCTTAGACCATGAGATCGTGTAACTCCCGGATGCCGTAGGAGTGCTTTGGGTGTACCAAACGTCACAACATAACTGGGTGACTATAAAGGTATACTACGGGTATCTCCGAAAGTGTCTGTTGGGTTGACACGGATCAAGACTGGGATTTGTCACTCCGTATAACGGAGAGGTATCTCTGGGCCCACTTGGTAATGCATCATCGTAATGAGCTCAAAGTGACCAAGTGTCTGGTCACGGGATCATGCATTACGGTACGAGTAAAGTGACTTGCCGGTAACGAGATTGAACGAGGTATTGGGATACCGACGATCGAATCTCGGGCAAGTAACGTACGAATTGACAAAGGGAATTGTATACGGGGTTGCTTGAATCCTCGACATCGTGGTTCATCCGATGAGATCATCGAGGAGCATGTGGGAGACAACATGGGTATCCAGATCCCAATGTTGGTTATTGACCGGAGAGCCATCTCGGCCATGTCTACATGTCTCCCGAACCCGTAGGGTCTACATACTTAAGGTTCGGTGACGCTAGGGTTGTAGAGATATGAATATGCAGTAACCCGAAAGTTTTTTGGAGTCCCGGATGAGATCCTGAACGTCACGAGGAGTTCCGGAATGGTCCGGAGGTGAAAAATTATATATAGGAAGTGCAGTTTCGGCCATCGGGAGAGTTTCGGGGTCACCAGTATTGTACCGGGACCACCGGAAGGGTCCCGGGGGTCCACCGGGTGGGGCCACCCATCCCGGAGGGCCCCATGGGCCAAAGTGGGGAGGGGAACCAGCCCATAGTGGGCTGGTGCGCCCCCCTTGGCCCACCCCATGCGCCTAGGGTTGGGAACCCTAGGGTGGGGGGGCGCCCCACTTGCCTTGGGGGCTACTCCCTTGGCCGCCGCCCCCCCTAGGAGATCCCATCTCCTAGGGCCGCCGCCCCCCTAGGGGAGCCTATATAAAGGGGGGGGAGGGAGGGGCAGCCGCACCCTTGAGTCTTGGCGCCTCCCTCTCCCTTGCTACACCTCTCCTCGTCGTGTAGTAGAACGGCGAAGCCCTGCTGCGGTGACCCTTGCATCCACCACCACGCCGTCGTGCTGCTGGATCTTCATCAACCTCTCCTCCCCCCTTGCTGGATCAAGAAGGAGGAGACGTCACGCTGACCGTACGTGTGTTGAACATGGAGGTGCCGTCCGTTCGGCGCTAGGATCTCCGGTGATTTGGATCACGTCGAGTACGACTTCCTCATCCCCGTTCTTTGAACGCTTCCGCGTGTGATCTACAAAGGTATGTAGATGCAATCCGATCACTCGTTGCTAGATGAACTCATAGATGGATCTTGGTGAAACCGTAGGAAAATTTTTGTTTTCTGCAACGTTCCCCAACACCCATGGCCTTCTGGAAGGAGTCCCAGAACTTAGAAGTGAAGATGCTTCCACAATCTGAAGATATCAACTGCGGAATGCCGTGCAAGGAGACAATCCTGGAGGTGTATAGCTCTGCTAATTGAGCTACTGTGATAGATTCTTTGATAGGAAGAAAATGAGCCACTTTTGTAAGGTTGTCGATGACAACAAAGATAGCATCATTTCCACGCTTGGACTTGGGAAATCCAGTCATGAAGTCCATCTCGATATGATCAAACTTCCATTCTGGAATGGCAAGAGGTTGGAGGAGACCGGCTGGCCGTTGGTGTTCTGCTTTCACCCTTCTGCAGACATCACATTCATTCACGAACTGAGCAATTTCTCGCTTCATTCGAGTCCATCAACACGACTGCTTGAGGTCATGGTACATCTTTGTACTTCCAGGATGAATGGATAGAAGGGAATTGTGCGCCTCATTCATAATGACTTTCCTTAGATTGACTTTAGGAACCACAATTCGATCTTCGAAGAAAAGAGTATCTTTGTCATCAAGGCGATAGCACTTGTACTTGGGTTTGCTCTTGGCAATCCCATTTTTCACCTTCTTCACCATGGCATCAAGAAGTTGTGCCGCACAAATTTGATCTTCCAAAGTAGGAGAGACTTGGAGGTTGGCAAGAAAGCCTTGAGGAACAACTTGGAGATTCAGTTTGCGGAAAGCTTCACAAAGGTCTGGTTGGAAGGGCTTGAGAATTAAGCTGTTGCAGTAAGCCTTCCTGCTCAAAGCATCTGCAATGACATTGGCCTTGCCTGGAGTATATTCAATACTCAGATTGTATTCTTGAATAATTGCAACCCAACGAGTCTGCCTGAGGTTGAGGTTGGGCTGAGTGAAGATGTACTTGATGCTCTTATGACCAGTGAAGATGTCCACTTTCCTTCCCAACAAGAGATGTCTCCATGTTAATAGAGCATGGACAACTGCCGCCAACTCGAGGTCATGAGTGGGGTAGTTTTTTTCGTTGGGCTTCAACTGACGAGAGGTATAAGCCACAACTTTCTTCTCTTGCATTAACACAACACCGAGACCTTGCATGGAGGCATCACAGAAAAGTTCGAATGGTTTGGATTCATCAGGAGGAGTCAAGACATGAGCTGTGACTAACTTCTCTTTCAGGGTGTTGAAAGCGATGTCACATTCAGGCATCCAGAAATACTTGACATGCTTCTGGAGGAGGTTGGAAAGAGGCTTTGCAATCTTAGAGAAATTCTCAACGAATCTTCGACAATAGCTTGCAAGCCCAATAAAATTGCGGAGCTGCTTCACTTTCTAAGGCGGTTCCCAATTCACAATTGCAGACACCTTCTCAGGATTAACAGCGATTCCTTTGGAGGAGATGATAAGGCCAAGGTAGAGAACCTCATCAAGCCAGAACTCACACTTTGAAAACTTTGCATAGAATTGATGCTCTCTGAGTTTGTCGAGTACCAATCCCAAATGCTTGGCATGATCCTCCTTGTTCTTGGAAAAGACCAAGATGTCATCGAGATACACCAAGACGAAATCATTTGTGTAAGGGTTGAAGACGAAGTTCATCATGCGAGAGAACGTTGGAGGAGCATTGACAAGGCCAAAAGACATGACAGTATATTCATAAGAACCATAACTTGTTTTGAATGCTGTCTTGGGGATATCTTGTTCACGAATGCGTATCTAATGATAACCCATATGGAGGTCAAGCTTGGAGAAAACTTGAGCACCCTTAAGTTGCTCGAAAAGCTCATTGATGTTGGGAAGTGGGTACTTGTTCTTTATTGTTTTCTTGTTCAATGGACGGTAGTCAACACAGAGTCATTCCGTTCCATCCTTCTTCTTGACAAAAAGAACACCACAACCCCATGGAGATGAACTCGGTCTGATCAGACCCATACGCTCTTGTTCATCGAGTTGTTTCTTCAACTCCCTCAACTCTTCTAGTCTAAGCTTGTAAGGACGTTTGCAAACAGGTTCCGTGCCAGGCTCAAGATCAATGACGAATTCAACTGGCCGGTGAGGAGGCATTCCTAGAAGCTCTTCTAGAAAGACGTCTTAATATTCACAAACGACTGGAATCTGAGAGATGACATTCAACTCACCCTTCTATTGAGAGAAAACAGTCGAATGGTATCATCATGAGTGGAATAGATGATCACATCCTCAAACGAGTGTGTCAATTGAATCTGCCTGGCAGCACAATCAAGCTGAGCCTTGTGCTTAGAAAGCCAGTCCATGCCGAGAATTAGATCAATATCTGAGTCGCCAAGAACAATTGGAGAGGACAGAAATTTATAGTCACCCATCTTGATAGAAACATCCGGAACCATGGAGTTAGCATTCATGCGTTTACCCAGTGAGACAACTGCTAACAGACTAGGCAAAACTTGGAAAGCCAACTCATGCTTTGATGCAAATGGTCTTGAGATGAAACTAAGCGATGCACCAGTGTCAAGAAGAACTTTTGTAGGAAAATCATTAACAGGAAGGTTACCCATGATCACTTTTGAAGAGTCCTCTGCCTGAGCTGCGTTCATCATGTTGACCTTTGCAAACTTGGAATTATGCTTGACCACTGCATCGCTGGCAGATCTCACAGGAGGAGGAGGCGGAAGGCGCCTCTGGTTGAAGCACTTGTTCGCATAGTGCCCTTTTTGCTGACACTTGTTGCAAGTAACCTCTCAGAGCAGACGGTGATAAGGAGCACTTGACCTTGGAGTATGAGACCACGATTTGTTCTGATAGCCTGGGTTGGGTGGGTGGGAAGATCCATTGCCACCTTTACTCTTCTGCTGGTTGGGCTGACGAAACAGAGGAGGAGGCAACCAGAACTTCTGTTGCTTAGCTGCCACTTGAGTTGAAGACGAAGATGATTGAACTGCATCCCTGTCTCTCTTCTTAGACACATCACATTTAATCTGAGCAGCCTCTTGCTTTAGTGTCATGTTGTAGAATTCATCATACTTAGTCGGCTCAAAAAGCCCGAGAGCTAATTGCAGATCTTTTCTGAGGCCACCTCTGAATTGATAAATCATGCTCTTCTAATGAGGGACGTCTTTTTTAGCAAAGCAAGCGAGCCTCTGAAATAGGATATTGTATTGGTAAATAGACATGCAGCCTTGCTTGAGATTGCGGAACTCCTCACGCTTACTCTCAACAACACTTTGTGGAATGTGGTGAGCTTTGAAGTCTCGGCGGAAATCATCCCGGGTAATCACACGACCTCCTCTAGAATCTCTGTATTGTTGATACCACTCAGCAGCTTGGTCTTTGAGTTGAAACAAAGCAAACTTGACAAAGTCTTCAGGCCTGACATTGCTACACTCAAAATGTTTGCAGATATCCACGAGCCAGTCGTCGGCGTCTGTGGCCTCGACACAGTTGCCGAAGGACTTCGGCTGGTTTGCGAGGAACTGATTGAGGGTAGCAAACTGAGGCTGATTGTTGCCTTGGCCTTGATTTCCTTGGTTGCCTTGCCCTTGGTTGCGCTCTTGCAAGAGTTGCGAAAGCATCTGAGTGTTGGCATTGGTGGCTGCCATGACAGCTTGCCATGCCTCCGGAGGTGGAGGTGGTGGCGGAGGGTTCGGATTCTGACGCGTTGGAGGAGCCATCCTGAAGAGGTTGACATCCGTTAGCATCTTGAAAAAACATATATTTAAGCTGAATCAATGGATCGAAATTGCAACATATAGCCTTAACATTCGAAACAAGAATGAACGGATGAATTACAAAGGAAATCATCACACTTCCATAAAGTTGAGAAGCCACTTAGATGAAGGTAAATGAAATAAAGCAACAAGGTACGAATATGAACAAATAAGTGGTAAGGATTACCCAATCACAAACCAAATATCTGCGGGAAGAAATACTAGAGCTACATGAATTCCCACCTATGAAACTCCCGAAAACTTTCTGGTTATGCAATCAGGTGTTGGGGATACAGGGGAAGCATAATATCTCACCCAAAACTAGCAAATCCTACATCCAGCTGTATCCATCCTTCAACACATAACCAAGAAACCTTCGGAAATCATTTACCTCAACCTTCGAAAAGCATCCGTTATACGAGTTATGGCAATACTCCCGAACTCCTGCCCCAGTACTGGGTGGCGTCGAGGTTATCTCACCAACAACTGCATAAAAGAGATTTTCGATGTCGGCAAACTCAGGTATTCCAGAACTGCAACGATAAAATTGTGACGACAACACCCCGGAGCTCAACTCCCCGGGACACTGCCACAACCCCTAAATGTCAGGAGGCACCAAGAACAATGTTCTCGTCACAAAACCATCAGAACGATTCCAAGATACCCGCGTGATCCAATTTTTTTCATGAAATTTGAGGAGAGAAGAGTCAAAACTCTACGCCAGGAGGCCTCACCAGAGCGATGAAGGGACTGAGGAGTAAAAAGAATCCTACCCTCTGATATATATAATCCTAAGACTCAAAACATTTTGTTCTAGACTCAACAACGTCAGCGATTCGATCAAGCAGGGGGCTCCTAAGTCGGGGAAGGCTCTGATTACCAACTTGTAACACCCACGATGCAACTATATCTCCCACGTGTCGGGGCACGACTTAGAGGCATAATGCATGGTAGGCATGTCGCAAGAGGGGTAATCTTTACACATCCCATGTACTGAATAAGAAAGGGATAAAGAGTCGGCTTGCAATCGCCACTTCACACAAATACATAAATATATCATACATCATCCAGAATACAATCAAGGTCCGACTACGGAACCAAAATAAAGAAAGACAGCCCCAAGTGTAGATCCCCGATCGCCCCAACTGGGCTCCTCTACTGATCATCCGGAAAAGAAACATAGCAACGACCCGAATCCTCGTCAAACTCCCACTTGAGTTCGGTAGCGTCCCCTGCACTGGCATCATCGGCACCTGCATCTGTTTTGGAAGTATCTGTGAGTCACGGAGACTCAGCAATCTCACACCCGCGAGATCAAGACTATCAAAGCTTAAAGGTGGGAAAGGGGTAGTGAGGTGGATTTGCAGCAAGCACTAGCGTATATGGTGACTAACTTACGCATAAGAGAGCGAGAAGAGAAGCAAAGAACGGTCGAGAAGCTAAAAGTGATCAAGAAGTGATCTTGAAGCTACTTACGTTCAAGCATAACACGAGACCGTGTTCTCTTCCCAGACTCCGCCAAAAAGAGACCATCACGGCTACACATGCGGTTGATTCATTTTAATTAAGTTAAGTGTCAAGTTCTCTACAACCAGATATTAACAAATTCCCATATGCCCATAACCGCGGGCACGACTTTCGAAAGTTCAAAACCCTGCAGGGGTGTCCCAAGTTAGCCTATCACAAGCTCTCACGGTCAACGAAGGATATTCCTTCTCCCAGGAAGACCCGACCAGACTCGGAATCCCGGTTACAAGACATTTCGACAATGGTAAAACAAGACCAGCAAAACCGCCCGAATGTGCCGACAAATCACGATAGGAGCTGCACATATCTCGTTCTCAGGGCACATCGGATTGTCCAAGATTCCGGTAGGCCAACCCAGAGTTGCCCTCAGTGGCCACCGGCGGCTGACAAGTTGGACCAACACTCAGAGGAGCACTAGCCCAGGGATTTAAAATAAAGATGACCCTTGAGTCTGCGGAACCCAAGGGAAAAAGGCTTAGGTGGCAAATGGTAAAACCAAGGTTGGGCCTTGCTGGAGGAGTTTTATTCAAGGCAAACTGTCAAGGGGTTCCCATAACACCCAACCGCGTAAGGAATGCAAAATCAAGGAACATTACACCGGTATGACGGAAACTAGGGCGGCAAGAGTGGAACAAAACACCAGGCATAAGGCCGAGCCTTCCACCCTTTACCAATTATATAGATGCATTAAAGTAAACAAAATATAATAATGATATCCCAACAATATCCATGTTCTAACATGGAACAAACTTCAACTTCACCTGCAACTAGCAACGCTATAAGAGGGGATGAGCAAAGCGGTAACATGGCCAAACAACGGTCTGCTAGGAAAGGTGGGTTAGAGGCTTGTCATGGCAATATGGGAGGCATGATATAGCAAGTGTTAGGCATCACGGCATAGCAATAGAGCGAACAACTAGCAAGCAAAGATAGAAGTGATTTCGAGGGTATGGTCATCTTGCCTGCAATGTTCCCAGAGTTGACGAAAGCTTGATCCTCGTAAGCATACTCAACAGGCTCCTCGATCATGTACTCGTCTCCCGGCTCTATCCAAGGCAAGAACACAAGCAAAGGACCAACAATCAATCATGGTGCAATGCACAATCAACATGATGCAAAGCATGGCATGATATGCGAGATGTGATATGCAATGCATATGCGTGCTCCGGAAGGAGAAGGATGAACAAGGCATCAACTTGGCAAACCAAGTGTGCCGTTGGAAAGATGAGATGATTTCGGTCGAAATCGATATAAAGATCACCGGAATCGAATGCACGGTTTGCAAATGGCAAGCAAAATAAGAATGGCACAATTCTGCGATTAACAACACAATGCCACCTAGAATGCAACAAGAAACTAAGCTATTGCACTCCAACATAACAACAAAGCACATGGCAATGATCTACTCAAGATGCTTGACAAAACATGAACACTGAGCTACGGCTAAATCACACCAGAGCAGGTTCAAACAAGCATGGCAAAAGTGCAAAAGATATCAGCTTTAGAAACAGTGAAAAAACTAACATGCCAGGAATAACATCAGGAAGCAATGTTTAGAGCAATCAAACAAGATGCTACATGAACTTATCATAGCAATACAAGGCATGGCATGAATCTACTAATTGCATATAACAAAAGTCCCTTACTGAACATGAGCCAAAAAGGCACAGAAGATATGATGGCACCCATGTAAACATAGCAAGTTTTATTAACAGTTTCAGATTTAGCAGAAAACAGAGCATGGCATACACAGAATTATGAAGGCATCTTTGCGAGCTCAATTCACTCATCACAAAGCCTTGCATGACAAACTAAGCATGGCATCAGCAAGAAGACATGTTCATGAAGTAACCATGGCAAGAGAATGTTCATAGCATGCATGGATCAACCACAACAACCATGGCAAAATTGATTAACATGTAAACAATCTGCCAGGAACATTTATAGCAAAAGTAGAGCAAGATTAAGACATGCTAGTGCACTCCATAATTGCAAACAGGGCCACGGATGGGTAGAGCATAACCATATGTCTAAAACACCCTTACTAAAGATACTCGAAACAAGCATGGATCTCACTGTATCATCATGTTTACATGGCATAAAAATAACAACATAACAAGGACTTAGCAAAATCCTAAGTCCCTGAAATCAGCAATATCACGAAGACTACTTTGCATGCTTGCGCTACTCACCACATAGATCACAAAAATACATGGCAAGCACCCCTGTAAAGATGGCATGGCATAGTTCAAAACACATGTAGAGCGCATGCCCATAAGATGCACACATCAAATGTGGCAAAAAATGACAAAACCTCATAAACTGCTAAGTGACAGGAGCAAACATTTTATAGCACTCTTGCATCAAACATTTGGGCATCAAGATGGACTCAAAGAAGCATGCTACAATGGAATGAAATGAAGTGCAGCTCCCAATGAACATTTTGATATATCATGCGCAGGAAACAGAGCTACGGTCACGGAGTTATGATGCAATGAACATGGCCTGAAAAAGTGAGGGGAAAAAGGACTTGGAGTAAATCTCACCCCACAAGATCTAGGGTTTGGCCTGGCACGTGGATCGAGGATGGATGGAGGGCTCACCGGAGTTGGAAGACGACGTCACTGGGGTGGAGAAGAGCTCGCCAGAGCTCATGGGAGTCCGGACCCGGCCGGATCTGGCGCGGTGGAGGCGAGGGTGAGGCCGGACGGTGGTGCACGACGCGGCTGCGGTGAAGGACGTGTGGTAGGGCGATGGCACCGGCGACTGGTGGCAAAGGCGGCGAGCGTTGCGATGCAGCGGGGCAGTGGCATGGCGTGTGGGGCGGCGAGGATCTCGGGCGGCGGCGCGGGGCGCGGCCCGGGGCGTGCCAGCCTCGGGCCCCGGCGGGCCTGGCGGCGGGGAGGAGAGAGAGGAGGCGCGGGGGACACGTGGCGGCGGCGGATTGGTTGGAGGGTGGCGGCGGACACGTACGACAGCGGCGGTGGACACGTCCGACGTCGTGAGGAGGAAGAAGCTAGGGTTAGACCCGAATTTTCGGAGGAGTGCACATATTTATAGGTAGGAGGAGGTAGGAGTGTCCAAATGGGGTGTAGTTTTCGCCCACGCAATCGTGATCCGACGGCGGAGGACATGGGAGTGGTTTGGAAGGGTTATTGGGCCATTTTGGAGGGGTGTTGGGGTGCAACACACACGAGGCCTTTTTGGTTCCCTGGTTAACCGTTGGAGTATCAAATGGACCCCAAATGGCACGAAATTTGACAGGCGGTCTACCGGTGGTGTACCAAGGCCGCTTGGCAAATCTCGGTCCATTCCGAGGATGTTTAACACCCACTCATGAAAAGAGACAAAAGGGGTACGCCGGTGCACATAGGAGTGTCGGATTGCAAAACGGACAACGGGGAAAATGCTCAGATGCATGAGACGAACACGTATGCAAATGCGATGCACATGATGACATGATATGAAATGCATGAAATGAACAAAAAGCAAAACAAAGACAAAACCCAACCACAAAGGGAAATCTCATAACTTAAAGTCGAAATGGCAAGAGTTGGAGTACAAATATGGCAAGTTACATCTGGGTGTTACAGCATCCATGGAGGGGAGTTCTGTGAAGGATCTGTGGATGGTGGTGAGATGGCCATCTATTCTGACAGTGAGTCGTCCACAGGCGAGACGGATTCATTGTATCAACTACCAGATGGTGGGCTTGGGGGCTATTCCGATGGAAGCAGTATTCCGGACCCCTTTGAGCTGCCGAACAGAGCAGGGGTCTTCGTGACTGGTACACAGCCCGTACAAAACTCGACAGCTGCGGCAGCAATAACCTCTAGGACGGCCGCGACCGGGTCAGGAGACCCTACGCGTGCGCCGGCTCAGGTGTCGATGGATCTTATGGATAAAATGATGGCCCTGTTGACCGTCGTGGTTGAACCGGCAGACAAGGCTCAGCATGATGCGGAGGTGGCACGGCTGCGTGAGGAGATAGCTCAAGCCAAGGAAAACTTGGTGGCGGAGGACGTCCAGATGGCTGCAGAACAGGCGACTTTGGACGCCCAGGCTCAACAGCTTCAATCAGAGGCTTTTCAGATTTCAATGAATCTAAACGCGTCAAACGAGGTCATGAGGAGAAGGCACCAGAAGACTCAATCACGTATGCCCCTGACTTATGATCCTAGGAATCTCTTTGACACACCCAGGGCGGGTCCCAGTAACCCGCCGGAGGCCAACCAGATTACAACACCTGGGGCTGAGGCGCCGGGTCAGCCACGAGCTATGGACCCCCCTCGGGTGAATACGGCTCCGCCTCGTCATACACCAACGCCGCCGGGTCATTTTTCTAACCCTTTGGAGAATCTGATCGTTGCATCAGCATGTCTGGCGGCTCTCCCAATGGAAGGTGATTCTCCGACGGCGATCGAAACATGAAGGGTCAGAGATCTTCTTTAGACAGCCCTGGCGCAGAAGGAGTCATACTCTTATAGTCGAGACAAGATCCATTCAACCCCTCGCCCAAGCCGGAGCCCAAGCTATATCAGGCATATGGATTCAGCAGCCATGTCAAGCAATGCTCAGCGTCGTAACCAGCCACGCAGGTATGACCCGGCGCATGATGGAGCTCTTAACTTGGTGGACCAGGAGAGGATCCGCCAAGAGGCCGAGCGGGTGGTTCAACAGGAAGCAGAGCAGGCGGCTCACCAGGATTTTCCGGTTTATCCAACGGCCTCTGTTGAAGCAGGCATGGCCATAAGAATGGGAGGTGTCCCTTGCTTGGTGCCGGCTCTACGTAATGAGCATTTACCAAAGGATTTCAAGGGGCCTTGGAAGGTGCCTAATTACACAGCTGACTTACAACCCGGGGCATGGATTGAAAGTTATGAGATGGCCATGGAGTTGCTGGAGGTCAGTGACACAACAATGGCTAAGTACTTCACCATGATGTTGGATGGAACAACTCACACTTGGTTGAAGGGGTTGCCACCCAATTCCATTGGCTCATGGGCCGAGTTAAAGGCCCAGTTTATTCAGAACTTCAAGGACACATGCAAGCAACCCATGTCGATTATGGATTTGACTAACTGCAAGCAAGAGGAAGGTGAATCCACGACCCATTGGGTGCGCCGGGTGAAGGAAATAATACATTCATCCGATAAGATGGATGCCGGCTCCGCGGTCTTAATGTTGGAGAAAAATTGCCGTTTTGAACCTCTGAAACAGAAGCTGGGGCGGCTCAAACGTGATTGCAATGACATGAGCCAACTGATGGCGGCTCTGGTTAAATACGCCAATTCTGATAGTACCAAGGATCCCGCGTCTGACAAAGAGAAGACAGGGAAGGGAAAGAAGAACGACAATGGCAAAGGTCATCAGCATAACCCGGCAAATCAAGGAGGTAATAATAAACGTAAGGCTGACGGTAGTCTGGAATTTGTAGCTAACACCAACGCACGGGGCAACAATCAACGGCGTAAGGGGAGTCCACCTCCTCGGTCAGGCGGGTCAGGTCCCACCCTCGAGCAGTTGTTAAATGAACCCTGTCCAAGACACGACACCCGTGAGAAGCTTTCAAGAATTCTAAAATGTTCAACGATAATCATGGGCCTGGCAATGGCTCAGGCGGTGGCGGCTTTCATGGCCCGGGCGGCGGCTCAGGCAGCGGCAGTTTTCATGGCCAGGGCCCTCAGGGGAATCAAGGCGGCTATAATCAGCAATCCGGCCAAGGTAGTCAGCAGCAGCAGCAATCCGGGTATCAGAGTAACCCAAAGCAGCTAAACAGTGGGCAATACCACGTGTTCACCACCAGTTTATGCAAAAGGGAATAGTAACTTCATAAGAGAGTTGTGAATGCGGTTGAACCGGCGGTTCCACGTTATTTGAGATGGTCTGAGCAGCCTATTGTGTGGAGTAGGGAAGATCACCCTCCCTGGGTCGATAATCCGGGTCACCGGGCTTTGGTGGTGGCCCCTCAGGTTGGTGGATACAAATTCACTAAGGTACTCATGGATGGAGGCAGTAGTATCAATATTCTCTATTATGATACATTCCGTCGCATGGGGTTGACTGACAAAAGTCTTAAGACATCCAACACCATTTTCCATGGAGTAGTGCCTGGTAAGTCGGCATATCCAGTTGGTAAGATTGAGCTGGAAGTAGCCTTTGGAGATGAGCATGATTCTAGGGCGGAGAAGTTAACTTTTGAAGTGGTCAAAATGAAAAGCCCGTATCACGCCCTATTTGGACGGCCGGCTTATGCAAAATTCATGGCACGACCATGTTATGTTTATCTAGAGCTCAAGATGCCGGGTTATAAGGGCACTATCACAGTGCATGGAAGCTGAAAGATAGCCTTGGAATGTGAGTAAGGTGATGCTGCTTACGCCGGATCTGTTTGTGCAACAGAAGAATTGAAGTTTTACAAGGATAATGTTGACCCAGCGTACATGATGTCTTTGAAGAAGCCAACTACTGAGCATGAGCCGGCGTTGAAATTCAAGTCAGCTGACGATACCAAGATGATTGATTTTGTGCCTGGTGACTCATCCAAACAATTCATTATCAATGTTAACTTGGATCCCAAATAGGAAAGCACGCTCATCGAGTTCATCCGTGAGAACCGGGACATCTTTGCATGGAAACCTTCTGACATGCCAGGTGTACCGGGAGAACTCGCTGAGCACACTCTCAATATTGATCACAAGTTTAAGCCGGTTAGGTAGTTTCTTCGGCGGTACAACGAGGAAAGGCGCAAGGCTATTGGAGAAGAGGTGGCCCGGATCTTGGCAGCCGGGTTTATTGTTGAAGTTTTTCACCCAGAGTGGTTGGCTAACCCGGTGCTTGTGCTAAAAAAGAACGACACTTGGCGTATGTGTGTGGATTACACAGATTTAAACAAAGCTTGTCCGGCTGATCCTTTTGCTCTCCCTCGTATTGATCAAATCATTGATGCTACGGTGGGTTGTGAGCGTTTGAGCTTTTTGGATACTTATTCTGCTATTATCAGATCAAAATGGCAGTTAAGGACCAGGAGAAGACGGCTTTCATTACTCCGTTTGGAGCCTTCTGCTATGTGTCTATGTTTGCCTCATCCAAAGAAGTTGTGCACAACAACTACCGGCCGCCACATTCTCTACTTCGGTGGACGAGAGAGACACACAACTTTGTTTCTTGGAAGACCAACTCACCAAAGAGCAACCAAGAAATTGCCACCCTACGGAAGTGGACTTCCCATCCACTTTGTCTCCCGCCCAATCGGAGACCGAATATCCTACAAGCTTGAAGTTTGCTCCTCTTGGGTACCATAAGCCAAAGTTTGGGGTATGAGCCAAATATCGAAAGATTTTCTTGACCGCCACAAAGTGGCTTTCCTTAGGTGCGGCTTGAAACCATGCACAAATTCCCAAACTCAACATGATATCCAGTCTAGATGCACAAAGGTAAAGCAAGGAGCCAATCATGGAGCGATATACCTTTTGATCCACCGCTTTACCATTGGGATCAATGTCAAGTTGGCACTTGGTGGGCATGGTAGTGGAAGATGGCTTGACATCACTTAGCTTGAATATTGGGCATGACATCCTTGCCCTTGGCCAGGTCTTCGCGTTCGGCAGTGTCATATTGCACGCTGGTCCGACCAACCATCTCGGCCAAGTTGGGAATTTTGTCCCCGATCAGGAGATCAAGTTCGGGAACCTAGAGTTCACCGCCGACTCTTGGGGAGATCTTGCTCTGAAAAAAAAATCTTCAGCTCCCCTTGAAAAACTGACTGATCCCGATGCTTTCACTTCGGGAGCGGTAAACCGAACGAGGACTAATGTCACCAGGAGCACGGCCTTAAAGCCCGACCCTGCCAATTCAACCGAACTAGTTTCGGTCGAATACTGCCTGGGCGCAACCTCGAACGTCCCCGGAGCGGCTATACCGCGGGTCAATCCCGAATGTTTAGAGAATATGGACCCAACAAACCTTTCATCATTGAATGATCTACTAGACCGGATCCGAGCCCTGGGAATCTCCGACGACCAATCCTCGGTCTACGATCAGATCAGGCTCAAACCCGATAACAGGGAAATTTACATCCCGCCTATCACACACCTCGTCGCCACCATCGAGGACTTGACCGAAGGCTCGCAGTTGCCAAACTTAAAAACAAATTACGTCCGGGTTTGCAATCATCACATCCAAGCTTCTAGCCCAGATCCCGATGTTACCCCCGAAGAGAGCCCGGAACCAAGCTCCGACTTGAAGCATGACCTCGAGTCTGCACAACAGTATTCAGTTGATAGTCCGGATTCCGAACTTGGCACACTGGATACCACGTTGACGCTGGACGCCACCGCCAAAGCTCTGGATACGCAACCTGTTGGGACGCAAAGTCTTTCCCACCCACCTCCCACGTCGAGTACTCCCCAAGTAACTCAGGAAATCCCGACATATGGGATATAATGTACATAAAGCACCAGCCCGGAGAAATGGTCCACCACTTCTGGGCCAGATTCCTTCTAGTCAAAGACAGAATGATGGATTGATGCGACCAAGAAATCGTAGCAACCTTTCGGCATAACTACCAAGATGAAGGAATCTTGAATGCCCTCGCCCGTCACCACGTGAAAAAATTCACCGAGTTATAGGATCTGGTACACAAATATTACACCATGGAAAGCGCATGGAAGGCACAACAGATGCGTGTGGAGTCAATCCATGCTGAGGAACCTAGAAAAGCTTGGGCAAAACGCATATACCCATGGCGGACGGCCAAGCACGAGTCCGTCGAGAAGAAGAATAGATCTCTCGCTGGACCTAGAATAGTCCTCGACGAGCTACTGGACAAACCATGTCCCATACACTCGGTCTTGCTGAACACAGACCCAACCCACAACCTTCGACCTTGTTGGGTGGTCAGGCAGGTGGCTAAGAGTGGGGAAGCTATCCTCGGAGTCACACCCTGCAGTAAGCGGTGAGCAACATCCCTGTACAACGACACCGAGGTCCTGACGATCTATGAGATATTTTCCTCAAATAATCAGAGGAAAAGAGCCCTTCGAGATCTCGGTCAAATCCACCAGGTGATAGCCGCACATTCATGGACGGGTACACCAATCACTTTCGATGAGGAAGATGAGCCAAGGGCCCGCCCCGTCTGAGCACCCAGTGCGCTAGTCCTCAATTCCATAGTGGATGGCTTCAGACTAACCAAGGTGCTAATGGACGGGGCAATGGTTTAAACCTCATTACGAGGACACCCTTGACAAAATGCAGCTCGACAGATCTCGCGTCGAACAGAGCTACACTACCTTTCAGGGAATTATCCCTGGCCAAGAGGCGCGCTGCTCTGGAAGATTCACTCTCGACGTGGTATTCGGCACTCTCGAGAACTACAGGTCCGAAGAATTACTCTTCCACATTCCGCCCTTTCACAGCGGATATCACGTCCTATTGGGACGTGAAGCATTCGCAAGGTTTTAGGCCATACCACACTACGGGTATATCAAACTCAAAATGCCAGGGCCGAATGGCGTGATCACAATTATAAGAAATCTAGATAGAGCCCTTTGAGGTGAAAATAAAACAGCATCGCTCGCCCTTAAAGCATCATCCGAGGATCTCGTAGCCGAGGAATTAACTACACTCCGCGCAATGGTGGATAGGGACAATGTGGTCCTCAGTAAAAGGCACAAGTCCACATCCTTCAAACCAGGAGACGAAATAGTCAAATTCCAAGTGCATCCAATGGATCCCAACAAAACAGGGTCCATTGGAGCCCAGCTGGATCCTGCAGGCGATGAAGCATTGCACATGTTCTTGCGTGAGAACTAGGACATACTCGCCTGGCACCCTTCAGATATAATCAAGGGCTTCAAGCCAGTTAAATAGGCGTTGCGCCGATTTTCCTAACCCAAGTGTCAAGCTATGGGGGAAGAATTAGCAAAATTACTTGAAGCCGGATTCATCCAAGAAATAAAACACCCCGAGTGGTTGGCAAATCTGGTTATGGTGCCTAAAAAGGACAAATCCTGGTGGCTATGCATCGATTTTAAACACCTAAATAAAGCCTGCCCTAAGGATCCCTTCCCTTTACCTCGCATAGACCAGATCATGGACGCCACTGCCAGACACAACTCACTGTGCTTCCTCGACGCCTACTACGGATACCATCAAATCAAAATGAAGGAGTCCGACCAAGCCGCAACCGCGTTGATCACCCCCTACAGGACATTCCGCTTTAACACAATGCCCTTCGGGCTGAAAAATGCATGCGCCACATACCAGTGCATGATTAAACATGTATGGAAAATCAAATCGACAAAATAGTCAAAGCATACATAGATGACGTGGTCATCAAGACCAAACACGTGAGCGAGTTGGTGGACGATCTCTGCCAAACCTTTGATAATCTGCGAGCTTACGATGTATGACTCAATCCAGACAAATGTGTCTTCAAAGTTCCCGCCAGAATACTGCTCGGATTTATTGTTCCGCACTGAGGAATTGAGTCCAATCCGGTTAAAATCTGAGCTTTATCCCGGCTAGTGATCCCTACAGAGCTGAACCACGTCCAAAACTGGCGGGTTGCGTGGCAACCTTAAGCCGCTTTATCTCCCGCCTTGGTGAAAAGGCACTGCCACTCTATAGATTGCTCAAACAGACCAAAAACTTCAAGTGGACTGATGAAGCAACTACCGCACTGGAAGAAATAAAAACGATCTTGGCCGGCAATCCAATACTAGTTGCACTTGGCATCGGCGAACCCATGCTATTATACATCTCGACCACGCATCAAGTGGTGAGCGCAGTCCTCGTGGTAGAGTGAGAAGCGGGGGGGGGGGCACAAGTTCCGGGTTCAGAAGCCGGTCTATTACATATCAGAAGTACTCACACCATGCAAATCTCGGTGTCCTCATTACCCAAAGATAGCTGCCAAAAGCTCCTACACTACTTTCAAGAGTGTTCGGTCATGGTGGCATCCGAAGTACCGCTAATCAACATCATCAACAACAGGGATGCCACTGGACGCATTGCCAAATGGGCCATATAACTCATTCCCTTCGAAATCGCGTACAAGCCACGCCAAGCTATTAAATCTCAGGTCTTGGCCGATTTTCTCACCGAATGGACAAAAGCCGAACTCCCAGGGAATATAGCACATACTCACATTGGACAATGTAATTTGATAGTTCCAAAATGCTAGTTGGACTGGGGGGTGGGGTGATCCTTACATCCCCCACTGGCAACAACATCTGGTCTGTACTACAAATTATGTACGCCGACTCCAACAACGCTGGCGAATACGAGGCTCTATTGCACGGACTTCGGATGGCAACATCAATGGGTGTCCAACGGCTCGAGGGGTGTGGAGACTCTAACCTCGCCATCTCCCAAGTCAATGGAGAATTCAATGCTAAAGACCCAAAGATGGCGGCATATCGTAATGTCGTTCTTAAAATATCCGCCCAGTTCTAAGGGTTAGAATTTCACCATGTCTCCAGAGACAGCAATGAAGCTGCAGACGTCCTCACTCGCATGGGTGCCAAGCGCGACCCAGTCCCATAGAACACCTTTGTAGAGCGGCTCTTGAAGCTATCCGTGGTGTGGCAGGACAAGGGCAAGGACGCGGGAGCCAACAACCCCAAACAAACCATCCCTCCTGACATTGAACCAGACGAAGAAATCACCGGGGGATCGACACTTGAAGAAATAGCTTCGGCTCACGAAGTCATGGCAATCATCGCACCATGGAACGAGCCCTTCCTTGCCTATATTCTCTGTCAAGAGCTCCCCGATGACCAGACGGAGGCACGACGCATAATTTGGCATTCCAAGGCTTATAAGGTCCACGCGGGTGAACTATACAAGAAAAGCACTACCAGAGTCCTCCAACGATGCATATCTGAAGAGGAGGGGCAGCAACTTTTGGACAAGATACATGCTTGCATGGGTGGTCACCATGCGGCAACTCGGGCCCTGGTCAACAAGGCCTTCTGAGCTGGGTTTTTTTGGCCCACCACTTGCGCAGATGCACACACGCTAGTTCAACATTGCGTCAGATGCAAGCTCTTTGCAAACCAAAGCCACATCCCCCCCACAGCTCTCCGAACAATACCAATCTCCTGTCCCTTCGTAGTCTGGGGGCTGGACATGGTCAGACCACTTAAAGGGGGGACCAAGAAGAAGAAATACCTACTGGTTATGGTCGACAAATTCACTAAATGGATTGAGGAGAAACCAACAACTTCAGCTAAGTCTGGACTGGTCATCGACTTTATATCCGGCGTGGTTCACTGTTACAGTGTCCCCCATAGCATAATAACAGACAATGGATCCAATTTTATAGCCCAGGAGGTAAAAGACTGGTGCACTACATTAAAAAAACCACTTCCGTGATGATACGTGTTTGTCATAGTAGATTATGTTTTTTGTCATGCATGTACATCCATGACGATTTTATGACAGAATCAATATAGTCATACCTGTGCTGTCGTAGAAGTGTTCCATGACAATACCAAAATTATCATCACGGAAGTGTCCACTTCCATGACGATAAATGGCACATCATGGAAGTGTTTTCGTCAAGGGTAACAACACGTGGAATCCACCATAATGGGTTGTCGTTAAGATATTGAGTTCCGGTTTGGATCCGATAACCCGTTAACAGCCCGGACCAGTGGGGATTTTCCACGTGTAAAATTATCATTCGCCGGAGGATCCACGTGCCGGCTTAGCGTTGGGACAGATGTCATCCACTTATTGTACGAGAGGCGCCTATGACACATTGACACGTGGCATGGCCCAAAAGTGGCCCATTTAGGTGAAAGAGGCTGACCCTGTCAAAATTAGCAGGCCGACCCATATAGGGCCTGCTTGTGTCTGGTCCATTTAAGCCCACGGCCCATACAAGATGTGCCAATTCGGCCTGTCAATGTCCCATTAACTATTTGACACCATTGCAACCCATCGTTAGTTCGAGCCCGTTAACAGTCCGCTATATATTTTGGCTCAATATCGGCCCGATGTAGTTTCAGCCTGTTAAAAGCCCATTCAAGGGATGGGCCGATTTTTAGGATGTACGTCTTTTGACCTTTTAGCGACCCATTTAAGTGTTGGGCCATTTGCAATCGGACCTGAGTTTTGGCCTCTTAATGGCCCATGCTCTTCATGGTCCAATACCAGCCCAGTTTATCTTTCGGCCTGCTAAAGGCCCACAACACAGTTGGGCCATATACAGTCCAACCTGACTTTCGACCTCTTAGCGGCCCATGCTCTTCATGATCCAGTACAAACCTGCTGTCTCTTTCGGCCTGCTAAAGGCCCACAATACAGTTGGGCCATATATAGCCCGACCTTAGTATCGTCCTGTTAATGGGGCCCGTGAAATTGAATGGGCCCACTTATTGCCGGTTCGATGTTGGCTTGTTAACGACCAGGGAGGTAACATGGCCAAGCATTAACTATTGGCTCATTTCAATTATAGCGGACCAATAGAGCTTTCGGCCTGGTCACAGCCCATCAACTTAATGGGCCCACTAAAGTTCGAACATGTCTGTAGGCCCAATTAGATAACGTCAAACTACTATTTGTGCTAGCTATTAATTTCACTACTTTTTGTCTTCCTAGCGACCAGTTAGCTGGAATGTGAGGCGTGCTAAGCAAACATATGACATACAAGGACAAACATAGCACATCCAACATATATTACAGGAAATTACATCCACTGGGCAATCAAAGATTGATACCGGTGCAAATAAATGAACAGAACTTAATGATCTAAAACCTCACAATCTGCAACCTCAGCACGGATGACGCCCATAAGCATGTGAGCAAGTTCTTCCTTCTTTGCTACACTGTCTCTGAAAACATTGATCAATTGTTGTTGCGCAACAATGTGCACCTCTGATTCCTCCACAATTTTCATCATTGCTTCAGCCAGTAATTGGTTCACAAACATACATCTTTTCTGTTGGGTTCGAGATAGAGGAAACTGAACAAATTCAGATGGCGATTTTGGCAGGCTTGTATTATTGATAGTGGAGAGTGTCCCGACCACTGCATCATAACGTAAATTAGGAGGGGAACCGAATAGATTAATCAAGAGTTATTGCCATATAACTTGGCCTAGATTTATTGGAAAGAAACAATGGGGTTGCCTTGTTGTTTTCAGAGTTTGTCTTCTTATCTTCAGTAGCTTGCACCAAATTAACACACTAGCATTGCTATCATTGGCCAGGTCAGATAATAGGAAAGAACATTGACACAATGAACGTTTGGGCAACCAGACCACACCATCCTACACCAAATTAACACAATATGGCACAACTATCATCAACCGGGTAAGGTAATAGGAAAGCAACATTGACACAATGAATGATTGCGCAACCAGAACAACACTACGATTTAGTAATGTGCATGATATGAGATAGTACACTGATGCAGCTCAGTATGCAAAACTACCAGGTATTTTTCCTTACAAAAAACAACATTGTCGCCTTTAATTATACATTTTTCTACAAGTAAATTTAGATTAGATAAAGGTTGGATTCACACCGATTAACAAAATACATGCTGATGTAAAAATATAGTGATACACAATAGGTACTTACATCAACATTGGAGCACAGAGAATTCCCGCAAGATACTTTCCTCGAATACGATCCAAGTATAGAAAGTCTTCTATCCTTTAAGCTTATTTTCTAAAAGAGAGATGGGTAAGGAACATGTAGAAAATATGATCTGAATGCTACAAAATTTCATGATGCGAGGATATGCACACGCTTTTTAGAATGGAGTTGACATATTTTTCTTGGACTGGAGCGGACTAGTTCTTTGGCCACTGGAATCTGCTTATTATCAGTAGGAGTTGGGTTTCTCTATGCTAGAGCAGTATCTATGAACACTAGAGTTGGTTTACTATCTCCTGGCGTTTGGATATTTTGCAAATACCTTGTTTGTAACCCTTCAGATTCTAACATAGCCGTCTTCCCCTTGCATGCCTTATATAGAAGAATGGAGCTTCAATTATAACATGCTACGGCAGAGAGATGGAATAGGTACTGAAGAATAGAAAGACATGACATATTGACATGTATTCCCTCCATCCGGAAATAAATGGATGTGTCTAGGCGTATTTCAGTCCTAGATACATCCATTTTTATCCATTTCTGCGACATGTAATCTAGACGAAGGGAGTATGATGTAAGAGCTAGGGATACAATAGGACAACAGAGTAAAAAAACATTAGTTGAATGTAAAACTATATGACATCGAAATACATACAGAAAAAAACTAAGGCAACATATGTGTGTATGATTGGGAAACTAAGATGGCATTGCAACAGACCACTAGAACAACACTTCAATGTAAAAAAACATGGTATGGTAGACAGATGGAGTACATACGGATGAATAACAATGCATAAGATATTCAGAAGCATGATGTCCAAAGTAAGCAGATGGCATTGCGACAGAGTAGAATGATAGTACTTGAATTTGAAAACATGTTATCATGAATGGAATAGGTACTGAAAAATAGGAAGGCATGATATATTTACATGCATGATCAGCAGGCTAAGCACATGGCATTGCAATAGAGTAGATGCACTCCAGGAGATTATATGCATATTGTACCCATATCACGGGCCAAGTTAGAGCAAGGACTTTGTGGGGTGAATAGGATTCATCATCTTTCTACAAGTCTTCTGAAGAACTGCCATTACATGTTCCATCATATTGGGTATCATTGACATCAAGTTTGTTGGCCATTAAATTGCTCCGTGAGGTTCTTCTCGATATATCAGTGTGTGCAATTATATTTATGGAAGAAAACTACTAGTTAGATTTATGTAATGAGTGGCTATAGGAGACAACATAAATAGTAGGACCGGGCTTAATTAGTGCAGCGACCCAACCCGAATGGGTCAAGTCTCTGTGCTTAAGTGTCATCCCTGGATCGGTATGCTGACACACACAGTACTCGAGGATTTATAACAGAGGTAAATCACATGTAAAAGTAACGTAAATACCATTACCTCAAATCCAAAATAGCGGAAGTAACAAGGTTGTGGATTCCCATCAACACCAACGGCAAAGTTGAGTGTAGAAATCGTAACCCTAACGTATCACTTACTCGTCGTAAGATAATCCTGCAACATGAGACGTTGTAGCCACAGAGGGTCAGTACATTGAATGTACTGGCAAATTCACACCATAGAGAAAGATGAATAAAGACTATCACTACATGCATATTTGGCTGGTGGAAAAGCTCTATGGTTTGTGTAAAGCCAATTTTTCCCTACTGCAAAGGAATAAATTTTATTTAACTATCATGGTGGTTGTTGAACATTGAGAATGGTTGTCAGCATTCTCAATCCCAATTAAGTAACATCATTAAACTCAACAATATTCATTTAAAGTAACGTGATGAGATCAACAGGATAATCCAAGAACTAGATACTCAAGATGTCCATAACCGGGGACACGGCTAATCATGATTAGTTTATACACTCTGCAGAGGTTTGCGCACTTTTCCCCACAAGACCCGATCGCCTCCGTTGGATTTCTCGCACTACATGGTGTTTGAGAAACGGATGACCGAGACACAGTCTTTCAGAAGCGCTAGCACCTTATGTTGGATAGACCGGTACACCTACTTTCCCCTACATCTGCTAGTCTACCCTGTAAGAGTTCGCACGACTTACTCAACTATGCCAGAGCCCATAATGGCTTGTGGCTGCACATGGAAGTTTCTAGTTTGAAAAATCTCATGGTCCCTTTGAGCCTGGGTGGCGGTCCAAAAGAAAACAGGCAAGTCCTGGATTACCCAGGTGCCTAGACAGGCAATCCTAGAATAACCAGGTGCCTCAATCCACCCAGATGTGTGTTTAAGTTGCCACCTTAAGTAAACCATTAATTAACAATCTCACATCTGTCATGGATACTCTCAAAACCCAATCCACGTCTACTAGCATAGCATGGCATAATAAGCAAACATAGAAGTAACTCCCAAAGGTTTGATAATAAACAGGTAATAGGTACTACCTCATCTACTTCCCATCCCACAGTTTAATTAGATCCTAATCATGCAATGTGTGAAGATTGATCTAATGCAAAAAAACTGGGTATGGAAGGGGATATGATCAAAGTGTGAACTTGCCTGCAATGTTGATGAAGATGATTCGCACTCAAAACTTGTGATAGATCTACTCGTCACACTCCGGTCAATCTATCGTAAGCAAACAATAGTAACCACACATAAGCAATCACTCAAAAGATCAGGAAGAACGAAGAAGACAATTCGGAAAACATCAAAACCAAGCAAATAGCTCTTGCAACATAAAACAATTTCTAACAGTACCAAAATTATATGAATTTGGCCTTATCAGAAAGTTTAGGTCAAGAGCTTCGATTTGCAAAAAGAATCAACTCAAACGGAGCTACAAAACTCAAGTTATGATCAAACGAAGTTTGAATTCAAATCTGATCTAATTCAAATTTTAAACTTTTCAAAAACACGTTTGAGTTGGATTACTGGATAGAGGGGATCATAACGAAGATGTGGGCGTTGGTTTCGTTGAATTTGGGCAAACGAGTAAAAAGTTATGGCTATTTGAAAAATCAGGGCCAAGCTGTTTTACGGAAGAAGAAAAAATAGCTACGGGCTAGGGTCTAATGTATAAATACGTAGACTAATTGATAATCTAATTATTCTATGGTATTAGTCTAAAATTAATAAACTACGGAAGTGTAAGAAGAAAAAAGTAATAAAGAAAGATACCTTTATAAGGCAGAGAAAAGACAACTTTGGAGAGTGGAGACAACTTCCAGAAGTCGTGTCGGAGAGAAAAATTATATTTTTCTTAAATAAATCTAGTCAAATCAAAATATTGATTTAACCCGAATTGGATGATTTTTGGAGGCTCTATGGGTCTATATTTATTGGTGGAAAAGAGGCTTAGGGGTCAAAGGCTAGACAATGTGGGACTAAACGTAGACGAAAATATACAAAACAAAGAAGAAAAGAGGCGATGGGCCTAAAGGACTTCGGCCGGCCGCGCGGTGCAGTTTCTTTTTTTTATTATTTTTTTTCCGGCCGGCCGCGCGGTTTTTTTACAGAATGCGATAAACTAAAAAACGAAAATAAAATAAAACTTTATATAGGCATATTATATATCAAAATTTTCAAAAAAAGATTTTCTACGACATGAACATTTTTCTAGCATTAAATAAAATACACACAAATTCTAATAATTCAAAGAGTGCTACTGGTCTATTAAAATCCAATAAAAATATTTTAAAAATACCAAAATGATTTCAAATTAATTTTTCTCCAATTTTCTATTGTAGGGAATCATGTTACCCTAATTTCCATATATTTTATTTTTGGAGAAAAATAATTTGAATAAAACTCAAATAACTCCAAATTGAAAATAAATTCAAAAGAACTTTGAATTTAATTCTTTGAAACTCCCAACTCGTATTTCATTTAATTTGAAGAAGTCATTTTATCTTCTCTCACGAAAATCATTGAGTTGCATAAAGTTTCTGAGTTGGAAAATATTTCCAAATGAAATTCAAATATTTTTAAAAACCCTTTTCATTTATATAAATGGAAGAAGTCATGTCATCTTCTCTCCAGGGTTTTGTGATGAAAGGTATTTGAATTCACGGAGAGCATAAAATGCTAAAATGAAAGTTTGGGAAAGTCCTTTTATTCCCTCTCATTTAACTTTCAAAAAGTTTCGAATTCACTCACTTTCAGACAATCAATCAAACAATCAATCAAATCTATCTATTTGTTATAACTAGCAGCAAGAGGTCTCAAAAACTAAAGGGAGAAAACAGATGAAAGCTACAGAATATGTATTGTTTGTACACGATATTAACTAGATGGCACACAGAAGTATTAAAGAACAATATAGGTAATACTAGAAGTGGTATAATCACCAGCCTGTGGGATAGCATTGGATGATGGACGATAACTATGGAACAACATTACCTAAAGAACAAGTCTCTTATCTGAACTATGGAACAATGTTAACTCCTGAACAAGACACTTAAGAGATCAACATGAATATACAGTGACATGTGATAATCTATTTTCCGTGCTTAGATGAATAATGAAGCCATAAATGTTGCACACAAGTAAGATGAGTGTACAACCTATTTGGCCGTGATCCATAGGAGTGAGCATCATGTGCTGACTTGTCGATGGCCCTGCAGTTGTTGTGGATGTCCATGTCGGGCATGCACATTCGATGCAGCGAACTGTTGAGTGGGGACTATAGCTGAAGGAAATATGCCCTAGAGGCAATAATAAAGTTATTATTTATTTCCTTATTTCATGATAAATGTTTATTATTCATGCTATAATTGTATTAACCAGAAACATAATACATGTGTGAATACATAGACAAACAGAGTGTCACTAGTATGCCTCTACTTGACTAGCTCGTTGATCAAAGATGGTTAAGTTTCCTCACCATAGACATGAGTTGTCATTTGATTAACGGGATCACATCATTAGGAGAATGATGTGATTGACTTGACCCATTCTGTTAGCTTAGCACTTGATCGTTTAGTTTGTTGCTATTGCTTTCTTCATGACTTATACATGTTCCTATGACTATGAGATTATGCAACTCCCATTTACCGCAGGAACACTTTGTGTGCCACCAAACATCACAACATAACTGGGTGATTATAAAGGTGATATACAGGTGTCTCCGAAGGTACTTGTTGGGTTGGAGTATTTCGAGATTAGGATTTGTCACTCCGATTGTCGGAGAGGTATCTCTGGGCCCACTCGGTAATACACATCACTTAAGCCTTGCAAGCATTGCAACTAATGAGTTAGTTGTGGGATGATGTGTTACGGAACGAGTAAAGAGACTTTCCGGTAACGAGATTGAACTAGGTATTGAGATACCGACGATCGAATCTCGGGCAAGTAACATATCGATGACAAAGGGAACAACGTAGGTTGTTATGCGGTTCGACCGATAAAGATCTTCGTAGAATATGTAGTAGCCAATATGGGCATCCAGGTCCCGCTATTGGTTATTGACCAGAGAGGTGTCTCGGTCATGTCTACATAGTTCTCGAACCCGTAGGGTCCGCATGCTTAACGTTCATTGACGATATAGTACTATGAGTTATGTATGTTGGTGACCGAATGTTGTTCGGAGTTCCAGATATGATCACGGACATGACGAGGAACTCCGGAATGTCTGGAGATAAAGATTGATATATGGGATAATAGTGTTTGGACTCTGGAAGGGTTCCGGAATTCACCAGAAGGGGTTCTGGATGTTTCCTAAAATGTTTGGGTACGAGAACACATTATTTGGGCCAAAGGGGAAAGCCCACAAGGTTTTTGGAAAGCGCAAAAGGAAGTTTTGCGGAGTCCAGGGGCCAGACGCTAGGGTCCCTGGCGTCTGGGTCCAGACACTGGGAACCCTGGCGTCTGGCCCTGGAGTCCGAGAAGGACTCTTGCCTTTCGGGTGAAACCGACTTTGTGGAGGCTTTTACTCTAAGTTTAGACCCCAAGGATCAACATATGAATAGAGGGGTAGGCCTAGCACCCAAGACACATCAAGAAACACCAAGCCGTGTGCCGGCTACCCCGTCCCCTCTAGTTTATCCTCCGTCATATTTTTCGTAGTGCTTAGGCGAAGCCTCGCGGAGATTGTTCTTCACCAACACTGTCACCACGCCATCGTGCTGCCAGAACTCATCTACCACTTCGCCCCTCTTGCTGGCTCGAGAAGGCGAGGACATCGTCGAGCTGAACGTGTGCTGAACGTGGAGGTGCCATACGTTCGATACTTGATCGGGACGGATCGTGAAGGTGTACGACCACATCAACCGCATTGATAAACGCTTCCGCTTATAGTCTACGAGGGTACGTAGACAACACTCTCCTCTCTAGTTGCTATGCATCACCATGATCCTGTGTGTGTGCATAGGAATTTTTTTGAAATTACTGCGTTCCCCAACAGTGGTATCAGAGCCAGGTTTTATGCGTAGATGTCATATGCACGAGTAGAACACAAGTGAGTTGTCGGCGATACAAGTCATACTGCTTACCAGCATGTCATACTTTGGTTCGGCGGTATTGTTGGATGAAGCGGCCCAGGCCGACATTACGCGTACGCTTACGCGAGACTAGTTCTATCGACGTGCTTTGCACACAGTTGGCTGGAGGGTGTGAGTTTCTCCAACTTTAGTTGAACCGAGTGTGGCTACGCCCGGTCCTTGAGAAGGTTAAAACAACACTAACTTGACGAACTATCATTGTGGTTTTGATGCGTAGGTAAGAACGGTTCTTGCTCGGCCCGTAGCAACCACGTAAAACTTGCAATAACAAAGTAGAGGACGTCTAACTTGTTTTTGCAGGGCATGATGTGATGTGGTATGGTCAAGGCATGATGCTATATTTTATTGTATGAGATGATCATGTTTTGTAACCGAGTTATTGGCAATTGACAGGAGCCATATGGTTGTCGCTTTATTGTATGCAATGCAAACACCCTGTAATGCTTTACTTTATCACTAAGCGGTAGTGATAGTCATAGAAGCATAAGTTGGCAAGACGACAACGATGCTACGATGGAGATCAAGGTGTCGCGCCGGTGATGATGGTGATCATGACGGTGCTTCAAAGATGGAGATCACAAGCACAAGAAGATGATGGCCATATCATATCATTTATATTGATTGCATGTGATGTTTATCTTTTATGCATCTTATCTTGCTTTGATTGACGGTAGCATTATAAGATGATCTCTCACTAATTATCAAGGTACAAGTGTTCTCCCTGAGTATGCACCATTGCGAAAGTTCTTCGTGCTGAGACACCACGTGATGATCGGGTGTGATAGGATCTACTTTCAAATACAATAGGTGCAAAACAGTTGCACATGCAGAATACTCAGGTTAAACTTGACGAGCCTAGCATATAACAGATATGGCCTCGGAACACTGAGACCGAAAGGTCGAGCGTGAATCATATAGTAGATATGATCAACATAGTGATGTTCACCATTGAAACTACTCCATCTCACGTGATAATCGGACATGGTTTAGTTGATATGGATCACGTGATCACTTAGAGGATTAGAGGGATGTCTATCTAAGTGGGAGTTCTTAAGTAATATGATTAATTGATCTTAAATTTATCATGAACTTAGTCCTGGTAGTATTAGCACATCTATGTTGTAGATCAATAGCTCACGTTTAGCTCCCCTATTTTATTTTTGATTTGTTCCTAGAGAAAACTAAGTTGAAAGATGTTAGTAGAAATGATGCGGATTGGATCCGTGATCTGAGGTTTATCCTCATTGCTGCACAGAAGAATTATGTCCTTGATGCACCGCTAGGTGACAAACCTATTGCAGGAGCAGATGCAGATGTTATGAATGTTTGGCTAGCTCAATATGTGACTACTTGATAGTTTAGTGCACCATGCTTAAACGGCTTAGAATCGGGACTTCAAAGACATTTTGAACTTCATGGGCCATATGAGATGTTCCAGGAGTTGAAGTTAATATTTCAAGCAAATACCCGAGTTGAGAGATATGAAGTCTCCAACAAGTTCTATAGCTAAAAGATGGAGGAGAATAGCTCAAGCAATGAGCATGTACTCAGATTGTCTGGGTACTACAATTGCTTGAATCAAGTGGGAGTTAATCTTCCAAATAAAATAGTGATTGACATAATTCTCTAGTCACCATCACCAAGTTAGTAGAACTTCGTGATGAACTATAATATGCAAGGAATAACGGAAATGATTCCCAAGCTCTTCGTGATGCTGAAATCGACGAAGGTAGAAATCAAGAAAAATATCAAGTGTTGATGGTAAACAAAACCACTAGTTTCAAGTAAAGGGACAAAGGTAAGAAAGGGGAACTTCAAGAAGAGCGGCAAGCAGGTTGTTGCTCAAGTGAAAAACCCAAGTCTGGACCTAAGCCTGAAACTGAGTGCTTCTACTACAAAGGAACTGGTCACTGGAAGCGGAACTGCCCAAGTAATTGGCAGATAAGAAGGATGGCAAAGTGAACATAGGTATATTTGGTATACATGTTATTTATGTGTACTTTACTAGTGTTTATAGCAACCCCTCAGTATTTGATACTTGTTCAGCTGCTAAGAATAGTAACTCGAAACTGGAGTTGGAGAATGAACAGAGACTAGTTAAGGGTGAAGTGATGATGTGTATTGGAAATGGTTCCATGATTGATATGATCATCATTGCACACTCCCTATACTTTCGGGATTAGTGTTAAACCTAAAATAAATGTTATTTATGGTTTGCGTTGAGCATGTATGATTGGATCATGTTTATTGCAATACGGTTATTCATGTAAGTTAGAGAATAATTGTTGTTCTGTTTACATGAATAAAACCTTCTAGGGTCATACACCCAATGAAAATGGTTTGTTGGATCTCGATCGTGGTGATACACATTTTCATAATATTGAAGCCAAAAGATGCAAAGTTAATAATGATAGTGCAACTTATTTGTGGCACTGTCGTTTAGGTCATATTGGTGTAAAGTGCGTGAAGAAAATCCATGCTGATGAGCTTTTGGAATCACTTGATTATGAATCAGTTGATGCATGCGAACCATGCCTCATGGGCAAGATGACTAAGACTCCGTTCTTCGGAACAATGGAGCAAGCAACAGATTTGTTGGAAATCATACATACTGATGTATGTGGTCCGATGAATATTGAGGCTCGTGGCAGGTATCATTATTTTCCGATCCTCATAGATGATTTGAGCAGATATGAGTGTATCTACTTAATGAAACACAAGTCTGAAACATTTGAAAAGTTCAAAGAATTTCAGAGTGAAGTGGAGAATCATCGTAACAAAAATAAAAGTTTCTACGATATGATCGCAGAAGTAAAATATTTGAGTTACGAGTTTGGCCTTCAGTTAAAACAATATGAATAGTTTCACTACTCACGCCACCTGGAACACCACAGTGTAATGGTGTGTCCAAGCGTCGTAACCATACTTTATTAGATATGGTGCGATCTATGATGTCTCTTACAGATTTACCACTATCGTTTTGGGGTTATGGATTAGAGACAGCTACATTCACGTTAAATAGGGCACCATCTAAATCCGTTGAGACGACACCGTATGAACTATGGTTTGGCAAGAAACCTAAGCTGTCATTTCTTAAAGTTTGAGGTTGCAATGCTTGTGTGAAAAAGTTTCAACCTGATAAGCTCAAACCCAAATCGGAGAAGTGCGTCTTCATAGGATACCCAAAAGAAAATGTTGGGTACACCTTCTATCACAGAATCGAAGGCAAGATATTCATTTTTGAGAATGGATCCTTTCTAGAGAAGGAGTTTCTCTTGAAAGAAGTGAGTGGGAGGAAAGTTGAACTTGATGAGGTAACTGTACCTGCTCCCTTATTGGAAAGTAGTTCATCACAGAAATCTGTTCCTGTGACTACTACACCAATTAGTGAGGAAGCTAATGATGATGATCATGTAACTTCAGATCAAGTTACTATCGAACCTCGTAGGTAAACCAGAGTGAGATCCGCACCAGAGTGGTACGGTAATCCTATTCTGGAGGTCATGTTACTTGACCATGACGAACCTATGAACTATGAGGAAGCGATGATGAGCCCAGATTCCGTGAAATGGCTTGAGGCCATGAAATCTGACATGAGATCCATGTATAAGAACAAAGTATGGACTTTGATTGACTTGCCCAATGATCGGCGAGCCATTGAGATTAAATGGATCTTCAAGAGGAAAACGGACGCTGATAGTAGTGTTACTATCTACAAAGCTAGAATTGTCGCAAAAAGGTTTTCAACAAGTTCAAGGTGTTGACTACGATGAGAGTTTCTCACTCGTATCTATGCTTAAGTATGTCCGAATCATGTTAGCAATTGCCGCATTTTATGAAATCTGGCAAATGGATAAACAAAACTGCATTCCTCAATGGATTTATTTAAGAAGAGTTCTATATGATGCAACCAAAAGGTTTTGTCAATCCTAAAGGTGCTAACAAAATATGCAAGCTCCAGCGATCCATCTATGGACTCGTGCAAGCATCTCGGAGTTGGAATATATGCTTTGATAAGTTGATCATAGCATATAGTTTTATACAGACTTGCGGTGAAGCCTGTATTTACAAGAAAGTGAGTGGGAGCACTACATCATTTCTGATAAGTACATGCGAATGACATATTGTTGATTGGAGATAATGTAGAATTATTCTGCAAAGCATAAAGGAATGTTCGAAAGGAGTTTTTCAAAGAAAGACCTCGGTGAAGCTGCTTACATATTGAGCATCAAGATCTATAGAGATAGATCAAGACGCTTGATAAGTTGTTTCAATGAGTACATACCTTGACAAGATTTTGAAGTAGTTCAAAATGGAACAAGTCAAAGAAAGAGTTCTTGCCTGTGTTACAAGGTGTGAAACTGAGTAAGACTCAAAGCCCGACCACGGCAGAAGATAGAAAGAGAATGAAAGTCATTCCCTATGCCTTGGCCATAGGTTCTATAAAATATGCCATGCTATGTACCAGATCTATTGTATACCCTACATTGTTTTTGGCAAGGGAGTATAATAGTGATCTAGGAGTAGATCACTGGACATCGGTCAAAGTAATCCTTAGTGAAATAAGGATATGTTTCTCCATTATGGAAGTGACAAAAAAAAGGTTCATCATAAAGGGTTACGTCGATGCAAATTTTGACACTGATCCAGATGACTCTTAGTCTCAATCTAGATACATATAGAAAGTGGGAGCAATTAGCTAGAGTATCTTCGTACAGGGCATTGTTGACATAGAAATTTGCAAAATACATGCAGATCTGAATGTTGCAGACCCGTTGACTAAACTTCTCTCACAAGCAAAACGTCATCACACCTTAGTACTCTTTGGGTGTTAATCACATAGCAATGTGAACTAGATTATTGACTCTAGTAAACCCTTTGGGTGTTGGTCACATGACGATGTGAACTATGGGTGTTAAACACATGGTGATGTGAACTATTGATGTTAAATCACATGGCGATGTGATTTAGACTATTGACTCTAGTGCAAGTGGGAGACTGAAGGAAATATGCCCTAGAGGCAATAATAAAGTTATTATTTATTTCCTTATTTCATGATAAATGTTTATTATTCATGCTAGAATTGTATTAACCGGAAACATAATACATGTGTGAATACATAGACAAACAGAGTGTCACTAGTATGCCTCTACTTGACTAGCTCGTTGATCAAAGATGGTTAAGTTTCCTAACCATAGACATGAGTTGTCATTTGATTAACGGGATCACATCATTAGGAAAATGATGTGATTGACTTGACCCATTCCATTAGCTTAGCACTTGATCGTTTAGTTTGTTGCTATTGCTTTCTTCATGACTTATACATGTTCCTATGACTATGAGATTATGCAACTCCCATTTACGGGAGGAACACTTTGTGTGCCACCAAACGTCACAACATAACTGGGTGATTATAAAGGTGATATACAGGTGTCTCCGAAGGTACTTGTTGGGTTGGCGTATTTCGAGATTAGGATTTGTCACTCCGATTGTCGGAGAGGTATCTCTGGGCCCACTCGGTAATACACATCACTTAAGCCTTGCAAGCATTGCAACTAATGAGTTAGTTGTGGGATGATGTGTTACGGAACGAGTAAACAGACTTTCCGGTAACGAGATTGAACTAGGTATTGAGATACCGACGATCGAATCTCGGGCAAGTAACATACCGATGACAAAGGGAACAACGTAGGTTGTTATGCGGTTCGACCGATAAAGATCTTCGTAGAATATGTAGTAGCCAATATGGACATCCAGGTCCCGCTATTGGTTATTGACCAGAGAGGTGTCTCGGTCATGTCTACATAGTTCTTGAACCCGTAGGGTCCGCACGCTTAACGTTCATTGACGATATAGTACTATGAGTTATGTATGTTGGTGACCAAATATTGTTCGGAGTTCCAGATAAGATCACGGACATGACGAGGAACTCCAGAATGTCTGGAGATAAAGATTGATATATGGGATAATAGTGTTTGGACTCTGGAAGGTTTCCGGGATTCACCAGAAGGGGTTCTGGATGTTTCCTGAAATGTTTGGGTACGAGAACACATTATTTGGGCCAAAGGGGAAAGCCCACAAGGTTTTTGGAAAGCGCAAAAGGAAGTTTTGCGGAGTCCAGGGGCCAGACGCTAGGGTCCCTGGCGTCTGGGTCCAGACACTGGGAACCCTGGCGTCTGGCCCTGGAGTCCGAGAAGGACTCTTGCCTTTCGGGTGAAACCGACTTTGTGGAGGCTTTTACTCTAAGTTTCGACCCCAAGGATCAACATATGAATAGAGGGGTAGGCCTAGCACCCAAGACACATCAAGAAACACCAATCCGTGTGCCGGCTACCCCGTCCCCTCTAGTTTATCCTCCGTCATATTTTTCGTAGTGCTTAGGCGAAGCCCCGCGGAGATTGTTCTTCACCAACACTGTCACCACGCCATCGTGCTGCCAGAACTCATCTACCACTTCGCCCCTCTTGCTGGATCGAGAAGGCGAGGACATCGTCGAGCTGAACGTGTGCTGAACGCGGAGGTGCCATACGTTCGATACTTGATCGGGACGGATCGTGAAGGTGTACGACCACATCAACCGCGTTGATAAACGCTTCCGCTTACGGTCTACGAGGGTACGTAGACAACACTCTCCTCTCCCGTTTCTATGCATCACCATGATCCTGTGTGTGTGCGTAGGATTTTTTTTGAAATTACTACGTTCCCCAACAATAGTTCCCTTCTGATGTATGCTTCCCTTGTTGGAGCAGCTGCAGTGAGAAGGAAGACGGTGTGGCTGAAGATGGAGAAAACACATAATGTTAAGAACGACACATATCTCTGATCTGAAGAAATACCCTAAGAGATCACAGTAAGGTATGACAGTGGTCACATGTTTGTTGACTGAAAACTAAATTGGGATCGCATGATTTTATTTTCTTTCAGTAATGTCCGATCTACACCAAATGGCTTGATGCCGTCTTGTGCCTCCCGACCGACACTATTCAGAATCTTCCCCGAAGAGCTAGCGACCACCGGCAGAGCAACCTGCCTCTGTCGTCCCTCGCCACGAGAGCTCCGACCAACCCCACCCCCGCCCCACTGCACTCCCGTGGTTGCGATGCCCCCGGCCAACCACAAAGACTTGCCGTCATCCAGATCTAGCGGCGGCAGTACCTTCAACCCACGCAACTCTAAGATAGCCACCTAAGCGCTCCTTCTACCGCCAACTTGCGCCCCCGGACCCCTACGATAGCTTCCGAGGCACCGCTTCCCCAACCAATAGGTAGCCTAGGAGCTCCGTCGCCTCGAGGGGTGCTGCTTCCCATTGGGAATTAACTGGCCCAGAATAAAAATTTAGGTGACTAACTCCTAAATAAAGTGATTTAAGCTGAGTGTATGACCTATCTCGCGGCCCGGTGAAGTAGGCAGCTCCAGCTGCCGAGTCGGTGAGGCCAGCGCGGTTCCGGTGGCTCCCAGCGGCAAGAAAGCAGGTATGTCACGACGGTCGAAGGCTATGGGGAAGCAGCACCGGGGCCCCTGGACGCATCCGAAGTTGGAGCCGCTCCGGCGCCGTGCACAACAGCGCGGGTGAATTGGCTTTGGTATGGTTCACATGGTCGTGGTCGAGGCAGCTCCGGCAACACAGAGTAAGAGGCACACGGCCTAGTGCACGATTTCAAACGGACAACGGCTCTGGCATTAGGGAGGAGCGCGGCGGTGAATTTGGTGCAGTGGGGGCGTCATGGAGAAGGGGCTGAGGTTTCGCGGCTGGGGAGAAGGTGATTTGGTACCCACATTGTATGAATGAGGAATTGGGAGGGGGAACCATGTCTTATGGACACATTTGTCTCAAATGTGGGGAAAGTTACAGTTCTACCCCTGCCTTTTGGCTTGTGGGCTTGGGTCTGTGTCTTGAGGCTCGGGGATTGTAGGGTAACTTTGCTTCTCCCAAATAGTGGGCGCCAGCGATTTCCGGCGAGGAGGGCGTGTTTTGAAATAGTGGGCGCGAGCGATTTCGGGCGAGCAGGGTGTGTTCTGAAATAGTGGGTGCGAGCGATTTTCGCCGAGGAGAGAGTGTTTTGCCGCCCATGGTTTATGAATTATTCGGCGCCTACCATTTCGACCAAGGAGGGGGCGCGCTTGGATGAAGTTACAACCCTACTGAGGGAGTCCTGGATTAGGGGGTCTCCGGATAGCCGGACTAGATCCTTTAGTCGGACTATTGGACTATGAACATACAAGATTGAAGACTTCGTCCCGTGTCCGGATGGGACTCTACTTGGTGTGGAAGGCAAGCTAGGCAATACGGATATGTATATCTCCTCCTTTGTAACCGACCTTGTGTAACCCTAACCTCTCCAGTGTCTATATAAACCGGATGGTTTTAGTCCGTAGGACAACATACAATCATACCATAGGCTAGCTTTTAGGGTTTAGCCTCTCTGATCTCATGGTAGATCTACTCTTTTACAACCCATATCATCAATATTAATCAAGCAAGACGTAGGGTTTTACCTCCATCAAGAGGGCCCGAACCTGGGTAAAACATTGTGTCCCCTGCCTCCTGTTACCATCCGCCTTAGACGCACAGTTCAGGACCCCCTACCCGAGATCCGCCAGTTTTGACACCGACATTGGTGCTTTCATTGAGAGTTCCTCTGTGCCGTCGCCAGAAGGAAGGATGTCTCGTCTCGTCTTTAAAGGCGGTACTACTGTTGGGGGAGCTTTGGCTGTCAGCCAAACTCTCCGGCTAGGCGAGTTCGTCATGACCGCCTGCTCGGCCGCCGCGCCGACGATGAATTCTCGGGTCATCGAAAACAGCCTCCATGTCAAATCGGCACTCGCCGAATAGATGGATCCAGTGGAGCTCTCCTCCTTAAACGAGCTCTTGGATCACATCGCCGCCTTGGGAGTCGCTACAAACTATGATCGGATTGGGCTTAAACCCAATCAAAGGGAGATTAACTCTCCACCGGTCACCCATCATATTGCAGTAGTGGAGGAACAATGCGGCGACCTTTCCTCTATCCCGAGGACCAACTATGTCCGAATTTCCGAGCTCTCCGAGCCGAACGCCCGTTCGCGGGAGGACAACATCCAATCCCTAAACTTAGAGTCAGACAACGGACCAGGATTAGCGGGTAACACCCCGGAACCAGAACTTCCAAAATTGGAAACTCCTCGGCCCCTGGATCCCAGATCGGGTAGGGGTTTGGATTCAATTCCACCCACCCACCCAAACACAAGCGACCTTTCCCATATCAGGCAAGAGCCCCAGGAAACAGTACATCATTACTGGGCCAGATTCCTCCTTGCGATGAACAAGGTTAAGGACTGTCGTGAGGAAGACGCAATCTTATTTTTCTGCAATAATTGCACGGACAAGGGAATCCTTAACGCCATAAATCGCCGTGAGATAACACGCTTCGCTGACTTGGCGTCCATAGTACGAAAGTACTGTGCCATGGAAAGTGCCTGGAAAACCGAAAGAAACTTTTGGGATAATCCGGTCTTGAACACAAACCTAGTCCGAAATAAAAGGGTGCATTATCACAGTACACACAGGTTAACTACCAAAAAGCAAAAACCTTCTACAGGGCAAGGAACCGTACTGGAGGGTTGGCTCAACGGACCCTGCAAAATTCATAGCACGACGGATATAATACCAACGCACGGCCTTAGAGCATGTTGGATACTCCGGCAGGTGGCCAAAAGTGGTGAGGATCTTCTTATCTCACATACCAGAGAGCACCATCCAGTGGATAAAAATACGGTGTTAACAATGTTCGAGACCTTTGCGTCAAATAATAGGCGCAAGCGAACACTCCACAGCATGGCCGAAATCTGCCACGTAGCAGCAACAAATCCATGGAGTAACACGGCTATTACCTTCAATGCCAGTGATGAACCCAAATTCCGAACAGCCCGAGCACCAGCCGCACTGGTCCTCAGTCCAATCGTGGACGGCTTTCGACTCACCAAAATACTCATGGACGGCAGTAGAGGACTAAACGTCATCTATGAGGAAACTCTTCAAAAGATGGAAATAGACTGGAACCGCATCGAGCAAAGTAGCACAACCTTTAGAGGAATTATCCCCAGTCGGGAAGCACGCTGTGCTGGGAAAATCACACTAGATGTGGTATTCGGCACGCCGGACAATTACAGGTCCGAAGAAATTACATTCCAAGTGGCCCTGTTCAGCAGTGGCTATCACGCTCTTTTAGGACGGGAGGCGTTCACAATCTTCCAAGCCGTACCACATTATGGGTACATGAAGCTTAAAATGCCCGGGCCCAACGGAATCATCACTCTCGCCAGTGATCCGAACACAACACTCCGCGCCGAAAACAAAACAGCGGCATTGGCCCTCGAGGCATTATCCAAAGCCCTCTCGGCCGAGGAGTTAACCACGCTACGCTCCACAGTGGACAGGGACGATGTGATACTCGACAAGAGATCCAAGTCCACCTCTTTTAAAACAGCGGATGAAATAGTCAAATTCCAAGTCCACCCAACGGACCCTACCAAAACAGCCTCCATCGGGGCATAGTTAAACCCCGCCGTGGACGCCGCACTATGAGAGTTCCTGCATAAGAATTGGGACATATTCGCCTGGCATCCCTCAGACATGCCAGGAATCCCACACCGGCTGGCCGAGCATAGCCTCAATATCATAAAGGGATTCAAGCCAGTCAAGCAAGCTCTTCAGCGTTTCTCCGAACCTAAGAGACAGGCCATGGGAGAAGAACTAGCCAAGTTATTGGAGGCCGGATTCATCAGAGAAATAAAACATCCGGACTGGCTAGCAAACCTGGTGATGGTACCAAAGAAGGACAAATCCTGGTGCCTTTGCGTCGATTTCAAAGACCTCAATAAAGCTTGCCCAAAGGATCCCTTCCCCTTCCCACGCATCGATCAAATCATTGACGCTACCGCAGGACACGAATCCTTGTGTTTCCTCGACGCATACTCCGGTTACCACCAAATCAAGATGGCGGAGTCTGACCAAGCCGCAACGGCATTCATCACACCATACGGTCCCTTCTGTTTCAACACAATGCCTTTTGGGCTCAAAAACGCCGGCGAAACATATTAGCGCATGATTCAGACATGCTTGGAGAAACAAATTGGCAAAATAGTAGAGGCATACATAGACGATGTGGTCGTCAAAACCAAACACATTGACTCTTTGATAGACGACTTGAGGCTCACATTCGACAACCTCCGAACATATGATATCAAGCTCAATCCGGAAAAATGCGTTTTCGGCGTACCAGCCGGAAAGCTCCTGGGATTCATTGTCTCCAGTAGAGGTATTGAAGCTAATCCGGCCAAAATCCGAGCGTTGTCACAGTTGGCTACCCCAACAGACCTCAAACAAATCCAGAAGTTAACTGGATGTGTGGCGGCTCTAAGCCGCTTTATCTCCCGCTTAGGAGAAAAGGCTTTACCCCTTTATCGCCTCCTTCGGCGCACTGAACACTTCGAGTGGACGGACGCGGCCACTGCCGGATTGGAAGAAATAAAGGCCATTCTGGCAACCAACCCGATCCTGGCCGCACCAAACATCGGCGAACCAATGCTGTTGTACATTGCGGCAACTCATCAAGTTGTAAGCGCGGTGCTCGTTGTCGAACGGGAAGCGGACTGACACAAATTCCCTCTTCAAAAGCCGGTATACTATGTATCCACTGTCCTCACTCCATGCAAATCACGGTACCCGCATTACCAAAAGATAGCATATGCGGTATTCATGGCATCACGGAAACTGCGATACTACTTTCAAGAGTGTTCGATTACAGTAGCCTCGGAGGTGCCACTTAATGATATTATCAACAACCGCGACGCTACGGGCCGGATTGCCAAATGGGCCATTGAGCTCCTCCCATTCGACATAACATACAAACCTCGCTGAGCCATTAAATCGCAAGTACTGGCCGACTTCGTCGCCAAATGGACAGAGGCCGAACTCCCTAAAGAGTAAGGCGCATACTCCAATTGGATCATGCACTTCGACGGTTCTAAAATGCTGGCCGGTCTAGGGGCTGGTGTCGTCCTGATGTCCCCAACCGGAGATACCTTTTGGTACATACTGCAAATATTGTATACAGACTCCAACAATGCAGCCGAATATGAAGCTCTGTTGCATGGTCTTCGGATGGCAGTCTCCATGGGCATTCAATGCCTGGAGGTGCGTGGGGATTCAAACCTCGCAATATCCCAAATAAACGGAGATTTTGACGCCAAGGATCTTGTCAGGACCCCGACTCGATGTCACATCGATCTAGCCGGTAACACTCCATATCACTTTGCGGCCTCACGCACGGTGTTCCCACGGGTGTCGCCTTACCTTTGCCCGGGACCGTTTGCGCCTTTTGGCTCACGTATATGATAGTGTCGCTAGCATCCATATGATAAAGAGCCCGGGCTGACATGACTAGTCGTAAACCCAAAGTGGCACAGACTTACAGGGACAGGCATCCATGACCCAGCTTCGAACGTGTCGGTCATCAGCAAGTGGGTCCGGGCTGTAGCACTGGGCTAGCAGGACTCCGGTAAACCGGGCTGTAGCGGGCTAACAGGACTCCGGTACTCAAAGCGTGACATTTCCCCGAAGGGACAGACACAGGAACGAAGAAGGACACATGCCGGCCAGCCTAAGTGTTCCAGAGCAGTAGCAAGCTACCATGGCTCAGCGGTAACACTAGGAGACATTTCCCGGTAAGAGAGGCTACTAAAGATAAACAACTAGATAGTCAGATCCCACACATACCAAGCATTTCAATCACACACACAATATGCTCGATATGTGCAAATACAACGAAGCATCACAACATGACTCTATGACACAAGTACTTTATTTAAGGCTCAGTGAGCCATACATAACATACACACAAAGGTACGGGTCTCACGACCCAACATACAAGTCATACAATCATACAAGCCAGCAGCGGAAGTAACTTGTCTGAGTACAGACAACTAGTAAAATAAAAGAGGCTTGGAAAGCCTCTGGCTATACTATGTGGTCCTTCACAAGCTCAGGGTCACCACCTGGGTCTTTAGCCTACTCGTTGATGTCAACGTCTACATAGAACCCATCAGAAGGGGTTGCAGCGTCTTCTGTAAAAATGTAGATTATAGCAACATGAGTACAAAGGTACTCAGCAAGACTTACATCAGATCCTACATACATGCATAGTATCAAGAAGGGTTGGTGGAGTTATTGCAGCAAGCCAGCTTTGACTCTTGGCTAGACTATCCTACGATACTCCAATTTGAAATAGTTTTGCGCACACGAGTCCACTACTCACCACTTCAATACACTACCGAGGATCCGCCCCCGTCTTCCTACGGAAGAGCCATCCTCGGCACTCACACTTATCTTGAGGCTTTTAATAGTTTCCATTTACTTGTCTATGAACTGTATAGGCAACCAAGTAGTCCTTTACCGCGGACGCGGCTATTCGAATAGATCATGTTAACCCTGTAGGGGTGTACTTCTTCATACATGTTTCCACCACTTAGCGTCTGCACACGACATGTGCTCGGCAGACTTCAAGCGAAAGCCGACGTGGGTGTAGACCACGACCTACCTAAACACTTAAGCCTCTAGTCCAGGTTTATCGCCTATTCAGGTTCCATCCGCAGGGAGTCCGGCCGAGGTTTCCCATACGGCCCCGAACGATGTGAACAGGGTTCCCGAGATACCTAACGGGTATTCGGTACACCGTGCCACGTACCTACCGCATCACAGCCCACCCCTACGGTCAGCGCTGTCCACGGCCTCCAGTAGGCTACAAACACCAGAAACTACTTGCAACTCCTGGATAGAGAGCTAGGGTGAATAAGAAGTCGAGCGGGGTCATATTTCAGGGCCCAATGCATGGTAGTAGCTGTATCTTAAATCACACATACAGATCTCAGTGCTTAAGGTCGGCTTCAATGAAACAACCCACCATGTACTCCTACATGGCCTCTCATCGATACCTTTACCAAATCGTGTTCACCACACCACTCTCATTACCGACATAAACATTTCACTCTAACCCATCACCCAGATGAACCAGACCTGACACGACTCTAAGCATAGCAGGCATAGCAAGGTAGGAACAACACATACATATGGCTCAATCAACTCCTACACATGCTAGTGGGTTTCATCTAGTTACTGTGGCAATGACAGGTCATGCAGAGGAAATGGGTTCAACTACCGCAGCACACAGCAGTTTGAAACGCATTGTCTTAATGCAGTAAAAGAGAGCAGGAGCGAGATCATGGGATTGTATCGATATGATCAAATGGTTGGTTGCTTGCCTGATGGTTCGATGCACTGATACGGTTCTTCGTTAGGGTAATCACGGTACTCCTCGGGGGCAGATCCTGTCGCAAAGGGCACCGATACACAACCATCATCAAACAATGTGCAACAATATGATGCATGCATGAAACATGGCAATATGAGTGTGTTGGGCTAATGCAACTAAAACCAGAGGGGTTTGAACAAATTTGAATCAAGGATTCAAATTTCAAATTCAAATATGGCCTTTTAAAGTGCTTTTCCTTGTTCTGCTTGAAACATCAATTCAACTTGTTTGATCATGCATGAAAATAGTACAGATGGATAGATTGGATTTTTCTGATCATTTTTCATATATAATTTGTCCAATTTGGAGTTACAGAATAAAAGTTATGAATTTTTGAAGTTTAAATAATATTCTGGAATTTCCTGATTTAAATTAAATCCAGAATTATAATTATTGCGCCAGCATGATGTCAGCATGACGTCAGTGGTCAACTGCGGCTGGCTGAAGTCAAACCTGACGTGTGGGGGCCACACGTCAGTGACAGGGGGGGTTTAACAGGTTTAAATTAATCCTAATTAGGGATTAGTGGCGCTGGGGCCCACTGTCAGTGTCAGGGGGGGTTGACTAACAGTAGTTAGCGCTAATCTAACCACCTGGCCGACAGGGCCCACGCGTCAGTGACCCTGGGGGGTCAAACCCCAGGTCGGACAAGTCAAACCCCACCGGCGACATGACGCCGGCGAGGTCCGAGACGGCGGCGAAAGTGCTTTTTGCCATTCCGGCAACCAAATGGACGGCGGAAGGCATCTACGTGTTGCTGGGGTTGAGCCGCGACTATTGGTGGTGGTGGTTGGGCTCGGGGTGGCCGGAGTTGACGGCGGCGAGCTCGGCTGCGGCGGCCGGAGTTCGGGTGCGGTCGGAATCGATGTTGCAGAGGGTTTGGGGAGGCGTTAGTGTGTGCTGTGTGATCCTAGTGAGGTGTAGAGCACGATAGTGTGCTCGGTTGGGTGCTACGGTGACCGTGGCCACGACGGCGACATCGCCGGCGGCGTGGAGCTCTCGGCCAAGGTGGGGCTAGGGCCTAGAGGTCGGGAGAGACCAGGGGAGAAGGGGGAAACGATCCGGGGGCTCACCGCGGAGCTGCAGGGATGGTTAGCGGGCTCGGGGACGCGCTGGAGACGACGAATTCGACGACGACGATGGTCGGAGCCCGAAGAAGGGAACGGCGACGTGGCGGCGATGCAGGGCTTCCGGGGAGCTGTGGAGCGGTGGGGAGGAAGAGGGGGTTGTGGCGGAGCTTCTGAGCTAGTCGGGGGAGCGAGGGGTGGCCGGAGATGGCTGCTATGGCGAACGGCGGCGACGGTGGTGTTCGGCCGTGAGAGAGAGAGAGGGAGCAGCACGGGAGAGAGAGGGGGATAAGGCCAGGGGATCGGGGCGGCACCGAGAAGAAGCGCCGCGGCGTCGCGCTGGCGGGGGAGGCAGGCAGACGAGCTGGTGGCGTGGCGCTCCGGCCGTGCGCGCGCGCCGGCCACACGCCTGGCCGACTGGCACCAGGAGGACGACGGCGGTGGTGGGCTGGGCTGGCTTGCTGGGCCGGCCAGCTGGCTGGGCCGCACAGGTAAGTTTTTCCCTTTTTTTTCTGTTTCTGTTCTTTTATTTAATATATCTGCAACTTTGTTGAATTTAATAAAATACCTAGGCAACTTCAAAAATCACCAAACTATTCCTGGCCCATAGTTGGATTATTTCCAACATGAAACATTTTAGTTTGGAGATATTTGAGCATTTAAATATTTTATATTATTTTAAATGCCCAAATTCAACTATCTATGATTTAATTCAAAAACCCTAGGATGGCCTAGAAAAATGTGCACCACTTTTGGCAGAGGTTCTGAACCAAGGCAAAAATGATGGGCATTTTAGAAGGGCATTTCAGGTTCATTGAAAAATTATTTTAGTAACCCTAGTTGGTTTCAGAGGGGACTGGGGGTTCTGTCATCCCCATTTCAAGTTTCTGATGAAAGAGTAAACATGATGCAACACTCTAATGCATGACTAGCTAGGGTGTGACAACTCACCCCCACTCAAAAGAATCTCGTCCCGAGATTTGGGTTCCTCCAGGAAGAAGGCGGGATATTCAAGTCGAAGACGATCCTCCCTTTCCCAAGTTGCTTCATCCTCAGAATGGTGCGACCATTGAACTTTGAGGAACTTGATATTATGACGTTGGGTGGTACGTTCGGCTTGATCGAGGATACGAACGGGGTACTCTCGATATGTAAGATTATCTTGAAGATCAAGCGTTTCGTGGTCCACTTCACGGATAGGATCCGAGAAGCAACGCCTGAGTTGAGAGACGTGGAAGACATCGTGGACTCTGGAGAGATGCGGAGGTAGTTCCAACTGGTAGGCAACTTCTCCTCATTTGGCGAGAATGCGAAAAGGTCCAATGTAACGAGGAGACAATTTGCCTTTGATACCGAAACGATGGGTTCCCTTCAGAGGGGTGACCCGAAGATAAGCCTTCTCGTCAACCTCGAAAGTCATAGCCCTATGTTTTCAGTCATATTGACTCTTTTGACGAGATTGGGCTGTTTTCAACTTTTCACGAACGATACAAACTTGTTCTTCTGCTTCCTGAATCATATCCGGGCCAAAGAATTGTCTTTCCCCGGTCTCTGACCAGTTAAGGGGTGTTCGACACCGTCGTCCATAGAGAACTTCAAAAGGGGCTTTACCCAAGCTAGATTGATAGCTGTTGTTGTAAGCGAATTCGGCAAATGGAAGGCACTTCTCCCAGTCCATTCCGAAAGAGATAACAGAGGCTCGAAGCATGTCTTCTAGAATCTGGTTGACGCGTTCCACTTGACCACTCGACTGAGGGTGGAAAGCGGTGCTAAAGGAGAGACGAGTTCCCATAGCATTTTGGAAACTTTCCCAAAATCGAGAGGTGAAAAGACTTCCTCGATCCGAGTTAATTTCCAAAGGAACACCATGGAGAGACACTATTCGGGAGATGTACAAATCTGCCAGCTGACTAGCGGTTATACTCTCACGAACAGGTAAGAAATGGGCTACTTTGGAAAGACGATCGACCACGACGAAAATAGCATTATTCCCTCTCTTGGTCCTGGGAAACCCGGTAATGAAATCCATACCAATTTTATCCCATTTCCATTCAGGAATAGCTAAGGGTTGAAGGGTGCCAGCAGGCCGTTGGTGCTCTGCTTTTACACGACGACAGACGTCGCAATTAGCAATAAACTGAGCAATTTCTCTCTTCATCCTAGTCCACCAGAACCTCTGGCGTAGGTCCTGATACATCTTAGTACTACCGGGATGAATAGTGAGAGGAGATTCATGAGCTTCTTTAAGGATCAACTGCCGTAGATGCTGGTTCTTGGGAACCACTAGACGGTTCTCAAAGTACACAACACCATGATCATTTGTGGAGAAACAACTAGCACCTCCGCTAGCAATGTTCTCTTTGATTTTAGATATTCCCTTATCTCGCTTTTGGGCAGCGATGATTTGATCCGTAAGAGTAGGTTTTGCTACCAAGGTGGAAAGAAAACCTTGAGGAACAATGTGAAGGTTAAGCTTCCGAAATTCCTCATGGAGAAGCGGTTGACTTTGTTGTAACATCAGATTGTTACAATAAGATTTACGACTTAGCGCATCAGCCATGACGTTGGCTTTCCCTGGGGTGTAGGTTATTCCTAAGTCGAAGTCTGTGATCAATTCAACCCAACGTCTCTGCCTGAGATTCAAATCCGGTTGGGTGAAAATATACTTCAGACTTTGGTGATCAGTGAATATTTCGCAACGATTACCGAGGAGGTAATGTCGCCAGGTCTTAAGTGCATAGACTACGGCTGCAAGCTCTAGATCATGAGTAGGATAATTCTCCTCATGTGGGTGCAATTGCCGTGAAGCGTAGGCAATTACGTGTCGATCTTGCATGAGAATGCAACCTAGTCCTTGTCGCGAGGCGTCGCAGTAGATAACAAAGTCCTTGGAGAAGTCTGGCGGTACCAGTACGGGAGCAGAGGTCAGGCGTCTTTTCAGTTCCTGAAAGCTGTGCTCACATTGTGGAGTCCATTCGAACTTTTTATCCTTCTTGAGGAGTTCGGTTAGAGGTTTAGCAACTTTGGAGAAGTTCTCGACAAAGCGACGACAATAGCTCGCTAAGCCTAGAAAACTCCGAACTTGCTTGACCGATTCAGGTGGAGTCCAATTAAGGACGGCTTGAACTCGCTCAGGGTTAACAGCAATACCTTTACCAGATATTACATGACCCAGATAGGTCACTTCTGACAACCAGAATTCACATTTCGAAAATTTGGCATAAAGGCGATGCTCTCGAAGTTTCTTCAACACTAGCCTTAAATGTTCGGCATGTTCTTCCTCGTTCTTGGAGTAGATGAGTATATCATCGAGATAAACTACGACGAATTTATCCAAATACTCCATGAAGATTGAGTTCATTAACCGAGAAAAGGTGGCTGGAGCGTTGGTTAAACCGAAGGACATGACGGTGTACTCGTATTGGCCATAACGAGTAACAAAGGCCGTTTTAGGAATGTCCCCGTTTCTGATTTTTATTTGATGGTAGCCCAACCTCAAATCCATCTTGTAGAAGACTGAGGATCCAGCGAGCTGATCGTACAGGTCGTTGATCCTGGGAAGTGGATATTTGTTCTTGATTGTGACCAAATTGACAGGTCGGTAATCTACAACCATCCGGTCCGTACCATCCTTCTTCTTAACGAACAGGACGGGGCAAGCCCACGGAGATGAACTAGGGCGGATGAAACCCTTTTTCAAGGACTCATCGAGTTGTTTCTTAAGCTCGGCTAGTTCTAGTGGTGCCATCTTATAGGGTCTTCTAGCAATCGGAACGGTTCCTGGAATGAGATCTATTACGAACTCAACATCCCTGTCAGGTGGAACACCTGGCAATTCCTCTGGGAAGACATCCGGGAAGTCACAGACTACCGGCACGTCCTCAAGGTCTGGCAAAGGGCTGGCGTTAAGAGAATATAATTGTCGCTTGGCTATTCGGGTCAAGACATTGACTATCTTCCCCGAAGGATGGGTGAGTTGAACAGTCCTAGAGAAGCAATCAATTTTGGCTTGATGAGCTGACATCCAGTCCATACCCAAAATGATATTAATATCTGAAGATTTAAGGGCTATCAAAGATGCGAGAGAAACAAGTCTGTCGACTTGGATTTCATTTCCATGGCTTACTCTAGAAGTTTGCCATTTGGATCCCGGAGTTTGAATTACCATAGAGGTTGGCATATCACCGAATGCGACGTTATGCAAGCGAGCATAGTTTTCAGATATAAAAGAATGAGAGGCTCCTGTATCGAAAAGAACAGATGCCGGGTGGCAATTAACAAGAAGCGTACCGAGAACGACGTTGGGATCCTCTTGAGCTTCTTCGGCAGAGATACAGTTGACATGGCCACGTGAAGCGGTGACCGGTTTAGCATGAAACACTTTCCCTGTCGGCTTGCCACGGCCAACAGCTTTAGCAGATTGATTGGGGTTGGTCTGGGGACACTCACGCATATAGTGACCAGATTCCCCACACTTGAAACAAGTCACGGAACTGGTACGTGGAGGAGCATTGTTAGATGGACCCCCATAGGGCTTGGCCGGTGCAGACTGTTGAATAGGGCGAGGCGCCTGGAAAGATGGCCTCGGTGTGAACCTGGGTGGCAGGGCGGTGTTGGGTACCCACACGCGGCGCTTCTGAGGACCAGCACCGGATGAGGAACCCATGTCACGGCCATGCTTGCGTGTTGCGTCATAGTCAGTCTGACCAGTTTCAGCACTGATGGCTTTATTGACAAGTTTCTGAAAAGATGTGCACTCATGCAGACGGAGGTCGCGGCGAAGCTCAGGACTAAGTCCCTTACGGAACCTTGCTTGCTTCTTGGCGTCAGTAGACACTTCCTCAGTTGCATATCGGGCGAGATTACCAAACTCCCTGCTATAGGCATCCACAGAAAGTCGGCCTTGGGTGAAACTGCAAAATTCTTCACGTTTACGGTCCATGAGACCCTCCGGAATGTGATGTTCACGGAAAGCCTCGCTGAACTCAGCCCAAGTAGTGACATGGCCCGCTGGGCGCATAGCTCCATAATTCTCCCACCATAGACTGGCGGGGCCTTCAAGATGATATGCAGCAAAGGTGACCTTGTCAGCCTCCGCTACCAGCGCGGAGCGCAGTTTGTGAGAGATACTGCGAAGCCAGTCATCAGCGTCGAGAGGCTCAACGGAGTGGTGGAACGTAGGTGGATGTAATTTGATAAAATCACTGAGTGACACCACGTTAGTCCTCTGATGGTGTGCTGTATTCTGTTCAATACGCTCCAACAAACGGTTGGTCTCCCGCTTGTTCCTCTCAGCTTCCATCATAACCTCGGCTAGGGAAGGGGGATGAGGCAGATTTGCATCCCTGACTTCACTGCCTTCGGCCTGCTCTTGAGGAGCAGGGTTAGTGCGCGTGTTGACCATCCTAGGTAAACAAGACAATGATTTAGTCAGGATGATAAAATTCCGACATAGGATATAAAGTGTAAGGAATAACTCGGAATGCAAGATGATCATCCGTATGACATGGTAAAATACAGAAACTGCTTCTTTATTCCATCGTCATACACACCATACAGGGTTTAGTACAAGACCAAACAAAGTACTATTACGGTGAAAAGAGGATTACATCTCATCGGAGGCATCCCAAGCTCCTATACATTATTTTTCTACACCTCCGGAAAGAGTACAAACTAGGTCATATCCCACGAGTCACGCGGGACGATAGACGACACAGCTAGTGCGAACTAGTGATACTACCACTAACTCAGACCGATCCGTAGTAGTCCTCGTAGAAGTCACCTCCATAGCCTGGAAGTTCAACATGATCATCCGGAAACAGACGGTCTCGCGGAGTTTGTGGACCATAGGGGCTAGGATGAGGCCTTGGACCAACAGACGGTGGCCTGCGGGGACCGCGAGGTGGGGTGATGCCTCCTACATCACGCCAAACCATCACGTCTGGCAAAGCAGATCTCACAGGATAGAGATCGCGCATATCTGAATATCCAGCTTGCACCGCCGGTGCGAACCGAGTCAAAGTGGCCCAGTGGTCAGCACGGGTATTGAAGAGCTCTAACCTCAAGGCCCGATTTTCACGGTCCTTATCCTCGAGCATCTCAGCAGTGGTGCGAGTCCGTGAATCCTCCTGAGTGGGGTCAGCATAGATAGCCTGGAGATACCCTTGTGCTCCCGGAAGTGATCCTGGCATATACCGGAAGTCAGAGTCCCGGAATAGACCAGATCTGACTCGCATAATGGTCATCATAGAGTAGGCGGCGTCCTGCACAGCCATCTCAATAGTAACCCCGAGTCCATAGGAGCAGTGAAGAGGCTCGGTGGATCCAGGATAAGATGGAAATATCCTGACAGTGCAGAGATACTGGCTTTGATTGAAGTCTCGGAATTGCTCTTCGACCGTGTACTCAGGATACCAGCGGTATCCAGCCTCAGTCATTACCCTGACCAACTTGGCAGTATGGCCGGGTACATCTAGACATCGAGTCAGGCGAACCACTTGATTGAGGTCGCGAGTGGCCATCTGAAAGCATAATCATAATGCAAAGGCATTAGAATTTCTAACAAAATTTCGGCAGCATAACAGCTGTAAATGCTCAGAAAGGATTTTGAGACATTTGACAAAGGATTTCGTACACACTCAACATCATCATATCAAAGTTCTGAAACCATTCTAACAATATAATGTGGTAGTAGAACTGGACTAGGCTTGTAACCATCAAACTTATAAGGTACTACTGATTAGTAACTCGTGATCCTGATAGAGAGAACAGATCCTAATTCCTTAACCCCGGTGGAAGAATGGACTGACTCAGATCAGAAAGTCATAAGGTATAAGGAGTAAAAAGAGCCTTACGTTCCAACCCACAAACAATTCCCCTACATATAACTAAAGAATTTCTAGACTCAACATCGACCAGTTTGGCTTGGAGAACCTACAGGCAGTCCGGCTCTGATGCCAACGCTGTCAGGACCCCGACTCGATGTCACATCGATCTAGCCGGTAACACTCCATATCACTTTGCGGCCTCACGCATGGTGTTCCCACGGGTGTCGCCTTACCTTTGCCCGGGACCGTTTGCGCCTTTTGGCTCACGTATATGATAGTGTCGCTAGCATCCATATGATAAAGAGCCCGGGCTGACATGACTAGTCGTAAACCCAAAGTGGCACAGACTTACAGGGACAGGCATCCATGACCCAGCTTCGAACGTGTCGGTCATCAGCAAGTGGGTCCGGGCTGTAGCACTGGGCTAGCAGGACTCCGGTAAACCGGGCTGTAGCGGGCTAACAGGACTCCGGTACTCAAAGCGTGACATTTCCCCGAAGGGACAGACACAGGAATGAAGAAGGACACATGCCGGCCAGCCTAAGTGTTCCAGAGCAGTAGCAAGCTACCATGGCTCAGCGGTAACACTAGGAGACATTTCCCGGTAAGAGAGGCTACTAAAGATAAACAACTAGATAGTCAGAACCCACACATACCAAGCATTTCAAACATACACACAATATGCTCGATATGTGCAAATACAACGAAGCATCACAACATGACTCTATGACACAAGTACTTTATTTAAGGCTCAGGGAGCCATTCATATCATACACACAGGTACGGGTCTCACGACCCAACATACAAGTCATACAGTCATACAAGCCAACAGCGGAAGTAACTTGTCTGAGTACAGACAACTAGTAAAATAAAAGAGGCTTGGAAGCCTAACTATACTATGTGGTCCATCACAAGCTCAGGGTCACCACCTGGGTCTTTAGCCTACTCGTTGATGTCAACGTCTACATAGAACCCATCAGAAGGGGTTGCAGCGTCTTCTGTAAAAATGTAGATTATAGCAACATGAGTACAAAGGTACTCAGCAAGACTTACATCAGATCCTACATACATGCATAGTATCAAGAAGGGTCGGTGGAGTTATTGCAGTAAGCCAGCTTTGACTCTTGGCTAGACTATCCTACGATACTCCATTTGAAATAGTTTTGCGCACACGAGTCCACTATTCACCACTTCAATACACTACCGAGGATCCACCTCCGTCTTCCTACGGAAGAGCCATCCTCGGCACTCACACTTGTCTTGAGGCTTTTAACAGTTTCCATTTACTTGTCTATGAACTGTATAGGCAACCAAGTAGTCCTTTACCGCGGACGCGACTATTCGAATAGATCATGTTAACCCTGCAGGGGTGTACTTCTTCATACATGTTTCCACCACTTAGCGTCTGCACACGACATGTGCTCGGCAGACTTCAAGCGAAAGCCGACGTGGGTGTAGACCACGACCTACCTAAACACTTAAGCCTCTAGTCCAGGTTTATCGCCTATTCAGGTTCCATCCGCAGGGAGTCCGGCCGAGGTTTCCCATACGGCCCCGAACGATGTGAACAGGGTTCCCGAGATACCTAACGGGTATTCGGTACACCGTGCCACGTACCTACCGCATCACAGCCCACCCCTACGGTCAGCGCTGTCCACGGCCTCCAGTAGGCTACAAACACCAGAAACTACTTGCAACTCCTGGATAGAGAGCTAGGGTGAATAAGAAGTCGAGCGGGGTCATATTTCAGGGCCCAATGCATGGTAGTAGCTGTATCTTAAATCACACATACAGATCTCAGTGCTTAAGGTCGGCTTCAATGAAACAACCCACCATGTACTCCTACATGGCCTCTCATCGATACCTTTACCAAATCGTGTTCACCACACCACTCTCATTACCGACATAAACATTTCACTCTAACCCATCACCCAGATGAACCAGACCTGACACGACTCTAAGCATAGCAGGCATAGCAAGGTAGGAACAACACATACATATGGCTCAATCAACTCCTACACATGCTAGTGGGTTTCATCTAGTTACTGTGGCAATGACAGGTCATGCAGAGGAAATGGGTTCAACTACCGCAGCACACAGCAGTTTGAAACGCATTGTCTTAATGCAGTAAAAGAGAGCAGGAGCGAGATCATGGGATTGTATCGATATGATCAAATGGTTGGTTGCTTGCCTGATGGTTCGATGCACTGATACGGTTCTTCGTTAGGGTAATCACGGTACTCCTCGGGGGCAGATCCTGTCGCAAAGGGCACCGATACACAACCATCATCAAACAATGTGCAACAATATGATGCATGCATGAAACATGGCAATATGAGTGTGTTGGGCTAATGCAACTAAAACCAGAGGGGTTTGAACAAATTTGAATCAAGGATTCAAATTTCAAATTCAAATATGGCCTTTTAAAGTGCTTTTCCTTGTTCTGCTTGAAACATCAATTCAACTTGTTTGATCATGCATGAAAATAGTACAGATGGATAGATTGGATTTTTCTGATCATTTTTCATATATAATTTGTCCAATTTGGAGTTACAGAATAAAAGTTATGAATTTTTGAAGTTTAAATAATATTCTGGAATTTCCTGATTTAAATTAAATCCAGAATTATAATTATTGCGCCAGCATGACGTCAGCATGACGTCAGTGGTCAACTGCGGCTGGCTGAAGTCAAACCTGACGTGTGGGGGCCACACGTCAGTGACAGGGGGGTTTAACAGGTTTAAATTAATCCTAATTAGGGATTAGTGGCGCTGGGGCCCACTGTCAGTGTCAGGGGGGGTTGACTAACAGTAGTTAGCGCTAATCTAACCACCTGGCCGACAGGGCCCACGCGTCAGTGACCCTGGGGGGTCAAACCCCAGGTCGGACAAGTCAAACCCCACCGGCGACATGATGCCGGCGAGGTCCGAGACGGCGGCGAAAGTGCTTTTTGCCATTCCGGCAACCAAATGGACGGCGGAAGGCATCTACGTGTTGCTGGGGTTGAGCCGCGACTATTGGTGGTGGTGGTTGGGCTCGGGGTGGCCGGAGTTGACGGCGGCGAGCTCGGCTGCGGCGGCCGGAGTTCGGGTGCGGTCGGAATCGATGTTGCAGAGGGTTTGGGGAGGCGTTAGTGTGTGCTGCGTGATCCTAGTGAGGTGTAGAGCAGATAGTGTGCTCGGTTGGGTGCTACGGTGACCGTGGCCACGACGGCGACATCGCCGGCGGCGTGGAGCTCTCGGCCAAGGTGGGGCTAGGGCCTAGAGGTCGGGAGAGACCAGGGGAGAAGGGGGAAACGATCCGGGGGCTCACCGCGGAGCTGCAGGGATGGTTAGCGGGCTCGGGGACGCGCTGGAGACGACGAATTCGACGGCGACGATGGTCGGAGCCCGAAGAAGGGAACGGCGACGTGGCGGCGATGCAGGGCTTCCGGGGAGCTGTGGAGCGGTGGGGAGGAAGAGGGGGTTGTGGCGGAGCTTCTGAGCTAGTCGGGGGAGCGAGGGGTGGCCGGAGAT
>NC_057809.1:224978875-224996403 GCF_018294505.1 Triticum aestivum | reverse complement strand
AGGCAGACGAGCTGGTGGCGTGGCGCTCCGGCCGTGCGCGCGCGCCGGCCACACGCCTGGCCGACTGGCGCCAGGAGGACGACGGCGGTGGTGGGCTGGGCTGGCTTGCTGGGCCGGCCAGCTGGCTGGGCCGCACAGGTAAGTTTTTCCCTTTTTTTCTGTTTCTGTTCTTTTATTTAATATATCTGCAACTTTGTTGAATTTAATAAAATACCTAGGCAACTTCAAAAATCACCAAACTATTCCTGGCCCATAGTTGGATTATTTCCAACATGAAACATTTTAGTTTGGAGATATTTGAGCATTTAAATATTTTATATTATTTTAAATGCCCAAATTCAAATATCTATGATTTAATTCAAAAACCCTAGGATGGCCTAGAAAAATGTGCACCACTTTTGGCAGAGGTTCTGAACCAAGGCAAAAATGATGGGCATTTTAGAAGGGCATTTCAGGTTCATTGAAAAATTATTTTAGTAACCCTAGTTGGTTTCAGAGGGGACTGGGGGTTCTGTCATCCCCATTTCAAGTTTCTGATGAAAGAGTAAACATGATGCAACACTCTAATGCATGACTAGCTAGGGTGTGACAGATCTGAAAATGTTGGCCTATCGAAATGCCATCCTAAAAATGTCAGCTCGGTTTGAGGGACTCAAATTTCACCATGTGGCTCGGGAAAACAATCAGGCGGCGGATATCCTCGCCCGCATCGGCGCAAAACGCGACGCGGTCCCCCCAACATATTTTTGGAAAGGCTTTTCAAGCCATCCGTAGTATGGGAAGGGGACACCAGTAACAACAGTCTGGACCCGGCCAAAATACCTGACACCGAACTCTCTGACACAATCGGAGGCTCCGCCACCGAAATAACACCTTCAGCCCACGAAATAATGGCCATTATTGCCCCGTGGACAGAACCATTCTTGGCCTACCTAACTAGATAGGAACTTCCGGAGGACCAAAATGAGGCACGGTGCATAGTGCGGCGATCCAAGGCCTACAGGGTCCATGAGGGAGAATTGTACAAGAAAAGCACTACCGGAGTCCTTCAAAGGTGCATCTCCGAAGAGGATGGGCAGAATCTTTTGGCAGAAATTCACGCCGGACTCGGCGGTCATCACGCCGCAGCCCGGGCTCTTGTAAGCAAGGCCTTCCGTATAGGATTCTATTGGCCAACGGCCCGGGCAGATGCATAGGACTTGTTCCAACGTTGCGCCGGTTGCCAGCTCTTTGCAAATCAAAGCCACATGCCACCACCGCTCTCCAAACAATCCCCATTACATGGCCCTTTGCGGTCTGGGGGCTTGACATGGTTGGACCCCTTAAAGGGGGAACCCACAAGAAAAAATACTTATTGTTCATGGTGGATAAATTCACCAAATGGATAGAGGCCAAACCGGTTAAAACAGCCGAATCCGGACTGGTGATAGATTTCATATCCGGGGTTGTACACCGTTACGGCGTCCCCAACAACATCATCACTGATAACGGCACGAACTTCACGGCCGACGAGGTAAAACTCTGGTGCATCAAAATGGGCATCAAGCTCGATTATGCCTCAGTCTATCACCCACAAACCAACGGTCAAGTCGAGCGAGCAAACGGTCTTACAATGAGCGGCATTAAACCTAGATTAGTGCGTTCCTTAATGGAGTCTAACACGCACTGGGTAGAGGAGCTTGACTCCGTACTCTGGGGGCTGCGGACCACGCTGAATCATAGTACCGGATATACACCCTTCTTTATGGTGTACGGCGCAGAGGCAGTCTTGCCCTGTGACATAATTCATGACTCACCTAGAGTGCACATGTACGAAGAAAGAGAAGCCGAACTCGATCGGCAGGACAGTCTGGACACCTTGGAGGAGGAACGCGACGTAGCCAAAGCCCGTTCCGCATTTTATCAGCAACAGGCTCGCAGATACCAAAGCAGAGAAGTACGGGCCAAAACTTATAACATTGGTGAACTAGTTCTACGCCTGCCGGATAAGAAAAAGAACAAGCTCAAGCCCAAATGAGAAGGTCCCTTCATTATTGACCAAGTTCTGACCGGTGGAGCGTACCGACTGCGGGATGCATCAACTAGTCGACTCGAGCCGAACCCATGGAGCGCGGCCAGGCTCCGAAGATTCTACACCTAGCACCGGACTCTATGTTAGTCCCCTCCCTTTGTCCATTTTTCACAAATACATTTTCTGTCTTGTTTTACTTTCTTTCTTTCTTTTCTTATTTTTCTAGGCCTTCAAGGGTCACCTTGTGCCTTGTTTGCACATTACAGATGCGCTAGCCGCACTCTTCATACCTGGGGGCTTCTTTCACAGAAGCTTAAATTATTTATCCGGGCTTCATGCCCAACACATGTGTTAGACCTACGCATGTACCTTTTTTCACCATTATATGCATCGATATGACTTAAGTTTTGGCCAAGCTGGGTTGCCTGGCTCTTGTATTTATGCCCTGCGTTCCCGTTAATTCAGCTAGGGCATAAGGGGAGCACCTCTGCGATTGTTACTGCCGAGTCAGCCGGATGTGTACCTCAGACTGGGTGAAGCCGAAAGCTAGCATTCTTAAGGGAATATTCGGTCGGTGAACAAAAGATGATTTTTATTTTTCATATCTTCCCCCAGATGTTTCTCCTATGTTTCCTATCACAGTCCGGACATGCACTTTAGGGCATGCTTGCTCAGGGAAAGGAACCCTTAACGGAACTATTCTCCCTGGAAGATGTTTCTTACTACCCATGTAATATAACATAGCTAGTTGGGCACTTGTCTGATAAAGCACTAATGACCCCTACGCCTAGTCTCCACGCATACCCCGGTTCTTATATAACTGAGCGGGTATTCGGATACACTCCGGACTATTGGGCCCGGAGGCTGAAGCGAAAAGGTGCGCAATGACAAATGATCTACAATCCGGCTAGAAGGCATTATACATGTCACTTCAATTACATAGTCATGCAGACTGACTAAATTCTTCTTCTATACCATCCAACAGGCGGTCTAGCTTACAATCCTGTTGGGAATACTTTGCAGCTAATTCTACTTGCCCATAAACTAAGCTAATGGGAATTTCTTTTCCGTCGGGCCCCATAGGTCCGACCTCGGCCATGTGATTTGGGTCTGCTTTGGTATACCGCGTCTTCACCATGGCCCAGGCTTCTCTGCCACCTTGTCGGCAGGCGGATATCTTCCATAATCGGAAGCGACGCTGCGCTCCTTTGAGCTTCTCCACAAGCTCCGCAACACCCTCTGGCAGGGAGACGGACGGCCACAAAGCCCAGGCAACACCCTGCATCACGTGCCGAACTTGTTTGTGCAGATTTGACAGCTCGGACAGAAGATCACCCGGAGACCCGGGCATTTCCTCCGTGGGACGACCCGTCAGCATACCTACAGACATAACACTGTTAGTCGGCTTCATCGTCGAATACCTTTAAAGGATTCGTTCAAGCACTTACTAAAAATGTCGCATCGAAGCCTCTTATTCTCCTTCTTGGAGTCTGCAAGCTGGCCCCGAACGTCTTTTAGTTCCATGTTCAGCCTTATATTGGCGTCTTGGAGATTGTTTTTCTCCCGCCTAACCTCAGTCAGCACACGTTTGCTAGCTTCTAGCTGCCGCATAACATGCTGGTCCCCCGGATTTTCTCCGGATTCATCTGCAAAATCTATTGTTAGATCTGCAGCCACGCCGCGCACTATATGGTAACCATCATTCTTTAAAATGTTACCAGCGGGAGGCTTTTTCTGTTCCTGCAATGCGGCAACAGCGGCCCGCAGTTGGGTCTTGCATTCCTCTAGTTCCTGGGACAGCCTAGTATTCTTCTCTGTAAGAACCTACACAATAAAGATGATCCTTAAATCAGTTCTGCTAACTGTTTCAAGTCTGAGGGGCTACTGATACATACAAATCGTCAGATTCACTCACCCGTACATCCTTTACATACTGATCCGTGGCTCTGGCTAGACCATCTTGAGCGGCACGGAGGTACGCCTCTCCAGAATTAAAGGCATCAAACGCCTCTAGTGAGAAACAAGCGCCATGGAGTATGGCCCGGCGGTGCCTATGATTCATGGTGCTTTCCACCTTTGAGTTTGTAGCAGATAACCTATCCACATCCTCTGTAGGGGGATTATCCCGCGCCTGCCCCATATCGTCTTCTACCTCCGTGTCCGGTCCTGGTGCCCGACTGGTGGAAGCGTGATTGGCGACATCACCGGACATATTCCGGCGAGCGTTTTTTCTGTTAAAGAAACACGAGCGTCATTATATTTTGAAAAAGACGACAATCACAGAGCAAGGTTTGTTGTACCTTTGCGCCGGCGTCTCCGTCCTAACCGCCTTCCTTTTTGGCCTACCCTGCCTCGATGCCTCCTGTTGGCGCGTTGCTGCAGGGCGTCCCGAATGCCTTCCCTGTAAAAAAGGGGCCATGAATATTGTGGGTGAAGTGTCTAAAAGGGGATCCTACTTTTTTGAGTTGGGACTTTTCGATTTTTCTTACATGCGATGCAGGGAGCAGTCCGGGATAGTCGGCCGTAATGGCCACCATGGCATCGTCCCAGCTTAACTGATAGAACTGTCTGTTTATCAGCTCCACGGAAATAACCGGATCTTCTTCGAGTCCGGAGTCGAGGGCCCGGTCTGGGTCCTCCGGCTGTGTTGAAGGGCTGCTGACCTCCCTGATGGCCTTTCGCAGTTCCTACCGTAAGTTGGCAAGGTGAATACTTACAACGAAAAATGCGGGAAGATGGAAGTAAGGGGATATAGCTTACCCAGCTCGGAGGATTGTACATGGAGAATCCGTCCCGTGGCTTCATGCGGGCGAACTCCTCCTCCTCTCCCTTGAATAGTTCGGACATGATTTTGGTTAATGCGGCAGCATCGCCCAGACCCTTACGCCCGTAGCGGGTGGTGTCATCCTCTCTGTTGAAACACCACAAGGGGTGCCCACGATATTGAAGTGGTTGCACTCCCCGCATTATGCAAATCGACATAACTTTGGTTATTGTCAATCTTGACTGAGCCAGTGCCTTAATCCGGTTCATCAGATAGAGGACTTCTCTGTCGTCTTCCACCTGGGGGCTCCATGGGCGCCAACTTCGGCGCTTCTTCAGAGGAGCATTGTTGAACTCAGGAAGACCCCGCCGAACAGGGTCCGGAAGGGGAACGTCCTCCATATAAAACCATTCTGAAGGCTAGTCTTCGGATGGCTTCTTCGGGGTACCGGGCAGATATCCGGTATCGGCGATGCGCCATACTTCGGCTCCACCCACTTGATAAAGTGATTCCCTTTGTGTGCGAGGGACAAGGCAAAATAGCCTTTTCCACAACTCGAAGTGAGCCTCGCAGCCTAGGAACAACTCGCAGACGGCAACGTAGCCAGCAATGTGTAGGATGGAGGCAGGGGTGAGATTGTGTAGTGGAGGCCGTAGAACTCCAGGAGCCCGCGGAGGAACGGATGAATTGGAAATCCGAGTCCCCTTAGTAAGTAAGGAACAAGGCAAACCCGTTCCCCCACGGAGGGTCGGGGAAAGTTCTCTGCTTGCTCACCGCCATTGTAGGTGGCGATCCCGCCTCGAATGGGCACCATGTATGCCGGAGGAAGAAATCCTCTGTTCTGCAGTTCGACCAATCGACTATGTGGGACTGAACACCTCTCTCAATCACCAAGCTTAGGGCTACGGGGGCGGGAGGAGGACCTGCGGAGGTCGGCCATGCTGGAATGGATCTTTCCGAAATGCGCTCTGATGGATTCTCGCTGAGTGGAGGATGGTGTGGATCGGATCTAAGAATCCCAATCCCTTTAATAGAGAATTTATTTATCTGGCTGGGGGGTGAATGAAAAAACGCCCTGGCGCCTCGTATTCGTCGATGCATGAGAAATTTCCCTTATTGGGCGCAGAAGCCAAGAGGATCAACATTTATGGGGCCGGATACTATTTACAAACACTTGGAAATTGGAGAAGAACCCGCCTTGCAATGCCGAAGACAATACTGCGCGCCGGACTCGTCGTCATTGAAGCCTGGTTCGGGGGCTACTGAGGGAGTCCTGGATTAGGGGGTCTCCGGACAGCCGGACTATATCCTTTGGCCGGACTATTGGACTATGAAGATACAAGATTGAAGACTTCGTCCCGTGTCCGGATGGGACTCTACTTGGCGTGGAAGGCAAGCTAGGCAATACGGATATGTATATCTCCTTCTTTGTAACCGACCTTGTGTAACCCTAACCTCTCCGGTGTCTATATAAACCACAGGGTTTTAGTCCATAGGACAACATACAATCATACCATAGGCTAGCTTTTAGGTTTTAGCCTCTCTGATCTCGTGGTAGATCTACTCTTGTACTACCCATATCATCAATATTAATCAAGCAGGACGTAGGGTTTTACCTCCATCAAGAGGGCCCGAACCTGGGTAAAACATTGTGTCCCCTGCCTCCTGTTACCATCCGCCTTAGACGCACAGTTCGGGACCCCCTACCCGAGATCCGCCGGTTTTGACACCGACACCTACCCTCGATGTACAACAGGCCAATTGATGTGCGTCGCACATAGGCCGGTAATTTCGCATCTCCCATTTATTTGCTTGGGCGAATTCCAGCAAGTAGAGGGTGTTTAGCGGTTCGTTCAAATTTTGGGAGAACGAGCATCCATGTTTACCTTACCAAGTTGATTCAAATCAAATTTATTAGCTTGCCACTTCTTTTTTAGATGGTGAGATGATGCTCAGGACTAATGTGCTTTTACATGCTCGTTGCTAACGATTTAATATTTCACGAAAAGTTGACCCAGTCAAAAAGAGGAATCAAACCCAAAATGAAATATCTCAATTCAGTGAAATAATTCGTTCACCTAGTGAAAATTCTGGACTAAATCCAAAATTGAAAACCTCAATTGAGTAGCATGTTGTATTACAGTACTCCACGAACATGCTGAAGGTCAAGTTAATGAACTTGTTTGATACGCATATCTCCGTTCATGTGTGGATTGCAAACACGACGTTCTCCAATTCGAATATTTGAATGCAAAATTATATCGAAACATTGTTTATATCAGTCTTCAATGCATAAACAAGACCTCCCCCTCTCCTGAACTCTTGTTCTTTCTCTAGCTGACAATCTTCGTTTCTATCGCACGCATACAGACACAAACCTTGTCAGTCCCTCTCTCTCTCTCTATATATATATATATATATATCGGTCTTTCTAGTTCGCATGCTGCACACTCCATGTATAGGTCTCTTTGGCACACAATGTATGATTCTCTAGTCCAAGCTAAATATCTAGGGTGCACTCATCATACGCACACAAATTCCCTAGCTCGTTGTCCATAACTCTCTGACGCACCACTCCATCGTCTCGGGGCTCTTCTCTCTCTCTCTATCTCTCTCTCTCTCTCTTTCCCCATCTCCCTAGGTCACACATATAGATGCATATCTCACTCGCCCTGGATAGACCAATCTAAAACTCTCTCTCTCTCCCCCTCATTCTGTCTCCATCTGACATGCACACACATACACACACAATCTCACACCTAGCAAAGTATGATTATCTCTCACTCCATCTCAGGCACACGCAGTCCCCCCTATGTATATGACTATTTCTCAATCTCCATCCCAAACATACGCATTACCTCTTTCCCTCACTTGGTCTATCTCAATTTCTCTCGGGGCATCTATCTATCGCACACACACCTCGTCCCTTGATCTCCCACCCATATAGTCACCTCACTATCTCGAGGGGATCTCTCTATCACAAACATGCCCTCTCTCCCTCCCCATGCGTCCATCTTCTCCATACGTCCCTCTCGACCACTGTCCCTTGTTGGCTAGACCTCTATTGGATACGTGCTATAGGGGGGGGGTCTCTCTGCATTGCAAACAACCACGCACTAGCTATCTTCGTGTATCTCCTCACCTCGCTTTTCTATCTCGGAGATGCATGTGTGATATGTTTGCATAAGACACACACACACACACACACTTTCTCTCTATTTTATCGTTTGTTGCCCATTTCTCTTTCACACACACACACACTGTTTTTGCACACTCACTCTTTCTCCTTCACACACACTTGATCTCTCTCGACTTAGGTACTCTCTTCGGTCCATAGCATATAGATTTATTGAAAAGTCAAACTTCACAAAGTTTCACCAGGTACGTGGAGAAAAACATTTACATCTAGAACGACAAACATATATCATTAGATTCATCACAAGATGTAGTTTCATATGATGTATCGTTGGTATTGTAGATATAAATAATATTTTGTGTAAACCTGGTCAAAGTTTCCAAAGTTTGACTTCTAGAAAATTGATATGCACTGCACACTATCGAACGGATCGATGGAGTATCTCTTTCTGTCTCAGCTATTTGACGCACCACTCAGCCGTATTGGGGCTCCTCTATCTCTCTCAAACTTTATATCTCCTTGGTTCACACATACACATATCTTGCTTGCACTACATAGACCCATCTAACAATCTCCGCCCTTGTTCTCTCTCTATGTGACACGCACCCCCAAGTACCATAATCTCTCACTCCATCATAGGCACACGCACTCCCCCTAAGTATGACTATCTCTCACTATCCATCAGGAACACACGTATTGTCTCCTTCCATTGCTATGTCTATCTCGATATCTCTCGGGGTATCTTCTATCGTGTACACACCTTGTCAGTCGATCTCCCGCCCATGTAGTTCAATCACGATCTTCAGGGGATCTCCCTATAACAAACACACACTCTCTCCTCCCCATGCCTGCATTTTCTCCATACGTCTCTCTTGACCTCTCTCCCTTGTTTGCCAGACGCCACGTGCTAGGGGTCTTTCTCTCTCGGTTGCAAACAACCACAAACTAACTCCTCACCTTTCTTCCGTTGTCAAAGATGCATGTGTGATATGTTTGCATAAGACACACACACTTTTTCTCTACTTTATCGTGACACACACACACACACTCACACACACACACACACACACACACACTTTTTTCACTCACTCGTTCAATCTCACACATACACACTCTCTCTCTAGTTAGGTACTCTCTCACGTCCATAACATATGGATGTTTTGAAAAGTCAAACCTCAGAAAAGTTTGACCGGGATATGTGGAGAAAAACATTTACATATGGAACAATCAATAGATTCATCACAACATGTACTTAGTTCATATTATCATTTATCTTTTGTATTGTAGACATAAGTAATTTCTTTATAAACTTGGTCAGAGTTTCAAAAGTTTGACTTAAATTTTTTTATAGTCACTACATTATCGAACGGAGGGAGTAGCTCTTTTTCTCTCTGTACTATCTCTCTTTTTTTCTTTGGCATGGCTCTCTGTACTCTCACTTGCTCTCTCTATACCGAGGGATTATACACACACTGTGTTAGCGTATAGCTCCGTATATTGTTTAGTTGACCGGTCAACGAGTCCACATGCTACCTTGTCAGCTCGTGTTCTCTATATTGGTGTGCTCGCCCATGTGGAAATGGGTAAAAATAAATAAACTGGAGGCCCATATGACATGCGGTGAAGTAAACAAAGTTGAAACCACTCGTGGCAGCACCCCGCACGCTAGTAAATTGAGGGCACACTTCTTCCGAATGAAGGGCGCACTCGCGCACACCACACCACTGCGCGGCGGCATGCAAACAAGGACGCACTCGCGCAGACCCAACACACAATACACATGAGCACACGTGTACACCGGCGTCACCGCCGTCTGAGATGGATATCGAGGGAGCCAACAAGCGAAGGTGTCTTGAGCCAAAACTGCATCCAACGAGCCTGTACTTCATCAGCGGCCTCCCCGATAACATGATGCTCATCCTCATCGCCCTCCTCCCCACCAAATCTACAGTGTGGACCACCCTGCTCTCCTGACAGTGGCACGCCCTCTGGCACGGCGTCCCCCTCAACCTCACCGTTGATAGCTACCTCTGCGACGGGGATTGCAAACGCATGGCCGCAGTCTCCAAGATCCTTGCATCGCACCCTAGGACAGCTAGATGCCTTGACATCCGCATGTTCAGTACCAACTAAAAGTTCCAAGCCTAGTTCGACAAGTGGTTCTTATCCCCTTCCCTAGATCAGCTCGAGGAGCTCAGCTTTGAAGCTGGATGATGTCGCTGTCTGATGCCGTCCGCGCTTGGCCTCACACCAACACTGCACCGCGCTAGCTTTAGCTCCTGCTATTTTCCCTAGATTAATGTCGTGCCCACCCTTCTTCTCCCTCAACTCAAGTAGCTTGACCTCTTCGACATTAGCATCTCGAAGAAGACTATGGATCGCCTGCTCCACGGCTATACTGCGCTCGAGTACCTTCGTTTTTGGCAGATCCATGGGTTCATTAGCCTCCACATCTCGTTGACGAATCTCTGATGGATTTATGTGTCTTGCTGGCCCCGCAACAAGGCATCAATTGGGAAGAGATCACTTGAGTTGTTCCATGTTAGGGTCATTGAGAATGCACCTTTCCTTGAGAGATTGCTTGTATCTGATCTAGAAGGTCCAACAAAAATTAGGGTCATTGACATGCCGAAATTGATAGCGTTGGTGTACTCACTTCCAAATTCTTCGAACTCTTTATTGGATCCATAATCGTTCAGGTACAACACTCATCTTCTTCTCCGTCTTCTTGGAATTCACATTTTTAAATTTCTTCTTGATGTATTTACGCCTGTCATCTAGAAAATGATTCCCACAAGCTTGGCCCAGTCTGTGTGCATAGTGAAGATCTTGGCAATAAAATCTACCGGCCCCAATCTGGATCAAGTTGGAGGATTCCTTAGATGCTTTCCGTGCACGGAGAAGCTACTCATCAAGGTGAAACTTCTTTCCTATTAGTAAACGGTAATCACAACGTAGCTCAATTTTTTCATAATTTTCCCAAATTATGATGTCAAGTGTAGTGTTCAAAACTGCATCTACACACTGCACCGAAAGAAATGTTTTTAGTATTTTTTTTCCTCACGTGATCACCTACATCATTTTTTGTTGTACCAGTAGCCTAGGCTAGTCATAGTGACAAGTAACTTAGATTAGTAACTCTATGGTTAGCCTACAAGCAAGTACTACCTCCGTCCTGGTTTACTCTTCGTATTTTGTAGTATCAAAATTTGACCATAGATTAACTGACAAAATGTTAATGCACATCACTAAAAATTATATCGTTGGATTCGTATTTGAACATAATTTCAAATGGTATAATTTTTGGTGACATGCATTGGCATTTTCTTAGGTAAATCTATGGTCAAAATTTTACACTAAATACGAGGTAGTACAAATATGGGCTATCACGGTCCTCCACTATGTAGGCCAAAACATGTGCCAAATTCACTTCTAATGCATTTGGCATCGATGCCCTTGATTTCTCAACTGGTGCCCCAATCTGGATCACCTACTTTGCTCCGGTGCCAAATTAACTCATGCAATGAAAAAACACTTGCATGGGAGAGGGAGAGGACTGAGGCAATAAAACCCACTTGTTTGGGAGAGGGAGAGGCTGGTATAGTTGGTTTGTTTTATTTGTTTATACATGTGGGTCTGTGTGCACAGCGGTGCTAACTCTCTCACATTGCTAGAGCGGTGCCAAAATCTTTTGATTTGACATTGATGCTTATTATGTGGCATACTTTTGAGAAATATGGCATCGGTCACATAGTGGAAGGTAACAAATGCCCAAGCTCTTCACGTGCTCCTAGGTAAATGAGAGGAAAGAGAAAGAGAGATAGAGAGAGATAGAGAGAGAGTGTGTGTGTGTGTGAACAAATATCACTAGCCTTAGAGCCAACCCTATAGCCAACCTTATTGTATGAGCGAATGATATGGGTACCTCTTGATGACATAGAAATCTTATATAGCCAACTGCTCTAATATATTATCTTCTTTTGTAGATAAAAAAGAACTGAAAGTGAAAAATGTGCTGCATTATAACAATCTCATCGAATGCCTTGATCTCCATCTTATAGAAATTGATTTGATCGACTACCGAGGCAGCACATCTGAGATTAAATTGGCCAGGTTCTTTGTGCTGGAGGCAAGAGTGCTCAAGGTAATGAGGTTTGGCGTTCTCTGGTGCAACAATGAATGCGTGCTGATCATTGCAAGCATCTAAGCCTAAATGACAAAGGCTCCGTGGAAGCCGAGTTTGTTTTTGAAACATCAAGTCACAGGAGACTTAAAAATTTATTTGCCCATTAGTGACTTGTAAGGGCGGTGGATTTTATTTTGTACAATAATGCTACATCCAACTAAAGTAATGAGAGTTCTTACGTAAACCTCCTCATAATTCCCTCTTCATAGGTGCAAAATTACTCCTAGAATTTGTAATGTCAGTTTCAAACTTCTAATATTACGACTATCCAGCATGAGGTACTATGTTACGATAAATTCACGAGCATAGGTGCGACAACGATATACCAATTACTTGAGTACCATATTTACTATTACTCGTGGCAACGCATAAGAAATTATGTCGAACACGACTAGTTGTAAGCAGGCTAGCTCTACAGCCATGATGATAGTGAGTGCACACGGTGAGGCTAACTTTGGTATGCCGGACATGACACCTACACTCAGGTGTCATCTCCAGCGCAGGGTCTTGTCACTTCACTGTGAGGAGCAGCACATAATAATTTGACCAACGGGCAGTATAGTACTACTACATTGGTAGTACGACTAGTACTAGCACCATCATCAAGATTTAGTAGTACAACCACCTCCATCTGGATTATATTTAGTGTTTAACTGCCAATATCTAGTAATGCATTGATACGTCTGCAACCTATCTATAATTTTTTTGGATGTTTTACAATCATTTTATAGCAAATTTATGTCATTTTTGGGACTAACCTATTGACATAGTGCCCAGTGCCAGTTGCTGTGTTTTTCTTGTTTTTTACTTCGTAGAAAATCAATACCAAACGGAGTCCAAACGTAGTGGAACTTTTTGGAGAATTTTCTAGGCCAGAGGACACGGGATGGGCCAAATAAGTACCAGAGGGGTGCCCCAAGGGGGGCACAATCCACACGGGCGCGCCTGGGGTCCTAGGCACACCCTCGTGGTTGTGCCCACCTCGGCGGCCTCCGGCACCGCCTCTTTGCTCTATAAATACCCCAATATTCCAAAAACCCTAGGGGAGTCGACGAAACACAATTCCAGCCACCGCAAGTTCCAGAAACCACAGATCCAATCTAGACACCATCACGGAGGGGTTCATCATCCTCATTGGTGCCTCTCCGATGATGCGTGAGTAGTTCATTGTAGACCTACGGGTCCATAGTTACTATCTAGATGGCTTCCTCTCTCTCTAGATTCTCAATGCAATGGTCTCTTGGAGATCTATTTGATGTAACTCTTTTTGCGGTGTGTTTGTTGGGATCCGATGAACTTTGAGTTTATGATCAGATCTATTTTATCCATGAATGTTATTTGAGTTTTGATCTCTTATATGCATGATTGCTTATAGCCTCATATTTCTTCATCGAATCTTTGGTTTAGTTAGGCTGACTAGATCGATTTTTCTTGCCATTGGAAGAGGTGCTTTCTGATGGGTTCGATCTTACGGTGCTCAATCCCACTGGCAGAAGGGGAATTGACACATATGTATCATTTATATTAAGGATAACAAGATGGGGTCTATTCCTACATGAGTAGATCTTGTCTACATCATGTCATCGTTCTTATTGCATTACTCCATTTTTCCATGAACTTAATACACTAGATGCATGCTGGATAGTGGTCGATGTGTGGAGTAATAGTAGTAGATGCAGGCAGGAGTCGGTCTACTAATCTGGGACGTGATGCCTATATATTTATCGTTGCCTGGATATCGTCATAATTATTTGAAGTTCTATCAATTGCCCAGCCATAATTTGTTTACCCGTTGTATGCTATTTTTCTCGAGAGAAGCCACTAGTGAAATCTACGGCCCCCGAGTCTCTTCTTTATCATATTTGCCTTCGAGATCTATTTTTATTTGCTTTTATCCAAAACCCATAAATAACTTGCTGCAATTTTTTGTTATTTATTTTATCTCGCGTTCCCGCGAGATCTATTTATCCAATCTACTACAATTTTATCTATCTTTTTTTAATAGAAAATTTTATCCATCTTTTTGTCCGAGAGGGATTGACAACCCCTCTTTTACGCCGAGATGCAAGTATTTGTTCTTTGTGTGCAGGTGTCCTTCACGTACTGTTGCGTGGTCGTCCTACTAGTTCAATAACCTTGGCTCATCACCGAGGGAAATACCTACCGTAGATGTGCTCTTTGGGGAAATACCAACGTAGTTCAAGCCGCATCAAAAGGAATTTCTGGCGTCGTTGCCGGGGAGACACCATCAACATCTATCAAGTCCTAATCACAAATATCATATCCTTGCAATTTACATTATTTGCCATTTGCCTCTCGTTTTCATCTCCCCCACTTCTAAAACGTTTTTGCAAAAGCCCAAAAACATTTGCCTTTTTATTTGCCTTTTTCTCATTAGATCTCTTGTTTGCTATCTTTGCTTGTGTTGCCATGTGTCTTCTGTTTGCTTGCATCTTTGCTTGCTAAAAATCTATTGATATGGATCCTCATCCAGTTGCTAATCTTTTTAAAAGATCCAATTATGATGAACCAATTTCTAGTGATTTGAGTGCACTAGATTATCTCTATGAAGTTTTGCTTGAGATTCATGAATATGAAAATTGTGTTGAAGTGTCAAAAGAAGAAACTTATAAAGTGATTAATGATAGCTTCTTGGATGAAAAGCATGATTGCAATGGTATTGCTATAAATTCTATTAATGTCAATTGTGTTAATATTATGCAAAACCCCAAGCTTGGGGATGCTAATTTTGCTATGTCCACTACTGATAGGAATGATCATGATTGGGGTGATAATGCTTCTTACGATCTTGATAATTTATTTAAGCCTCATGATGAATATGGTATTCATAATAATGTTTGCAATAATATTGAAAGTGGGTTTGGAAGAGCATCAACTGTAGGTAAAAATAATCCCGAATATTTGGAGGGTGTTCAATCTTATGAAATTTTTGATGAAAGTGGGTTTGGAGAGGTCATGACTTTATTTGATGATAATCCCACTATTTTGGAAGAGTGTCAACTTTGCATGCATGTGGTTCATGAAGAGAAAGTTATACGATGGCTATATTGTTGAATTTGATTATGATCCTACATGTAATTATTATGAGGAAAAAATGGTTGTAGAAATTTTCATCTTACTAATTTACCTCCCGTTATGTTGAGATTGCTATTGTTTCTTTCTTCTTCCCTGCTTATGCTATATATTTCTTGTCTTGAAAATTTGTTTGCTTTAAAATCCCTATGCATCGGAAGTATGTTAGACTTAAATGTGTGTCTGATTTTAGGTTCCGGCAAAACCCTTGAGGTTTGAACACTGGGGTGTGCACAAAGATCTCTCCCCTCTCTAGCTTGCACGCATCATGATCTCATGGCCTAGCTCGACAGACCCAAAGAACACGAGACACAAGAGTTTATACTGGTTCGGGCCACCGATGTGGTGTAATACCCTACTCTAGTGTGGTGTGGTGGATTGCCTCTTGGGCTGAGGATGAACAGTTACAAGGGAAGAACAACCTCCTAAGGTGGGGTGTTCTTTTGCTTGGTGTGTTGATCCTATCTCGAATCCTCTCAGAATGAGATCCTCCCCTTTCTGGTGGTGGCTAGTCCTATATATATAGAGACCCGGACCCTCTTCCCAAATATTAGGCAGGAAGGGATCCCATAACGGCCAATTTGAAGGGGGACAGCTAGTACAAGCTATCCTGACAAAAGATGGTCTTGGCCTGCCAAAGGATCTGGTGGTGACGCTGCCTTGGGCTCCACGGGAACCTCCGTCCTGCGGTCCTGCTGGTCTTGGTCTTGTTGCACCGATATGGAAACCTTTGGCTAATGCCTCGGGACTCCTTGCCCATGCTTGCCTCTTTAGCATCAAAGAGGAAACGAGGACTACGTGCGCTGGCGCCCGCCTGGCTCCATTCATCATGGCTTGCGTCACACAAACCTCGCGAGGTGTCCCTTGCCTTGATCTCTCTGCCCCTCGCGAGCCGTCCTGGTGAGGCCACCCCTGAGGAGGTCTTGTGTCGTCTGCCTCGTGAGGCTTGGCCCCTCGCGAGGGTCTTGAGTGTTTGCTGGTGAAGATGGGTCGTACAGGGCCGCTGATGGAGCCACACCGCAGGCCGCAGGTAGGCAAGTCGGGGGACCCCCATTCCCAGAACGCCGACAATAGCCCATGGCGCGCTTGGGCTTGGCTTTGAGGCGAAGCCAAAGGGCAAGGGCGGAGCGTCGCGGGCCCCAACAGCCTGCGGCTACGGTTGGCGCGTGGCGACTGATTGGACGTGGGTGTCTCCGCATCCCCATGCTGCCTCGGCAACTGCCCATCTGACAAAAAGGACGGTGCGGGCAATGCTTGCCTTCATTGCTTTCCTTCGCCTTGCTCCAGATCCCCTCTATTGCTCCTTACTTCTGAAATCTCCAGATCTGCTTCAATCCCCTTCGAGCTTCCGCCCAATGGTGCCTCGGAAGCCCAAGGCCGTTTCGCTGTGTTCCTGGTACGAGCCGGCTCTGGATGCGCCCAATGTCTCGGAGAAAAACCTCGCCGCCACGCACCTGCTGACGGTGGGGGAAAACAACGAGAAGGGGAAGACCGAGCTCCCGGCTGGCTCCGCCGTGTTGGAGGCTTCGAAGAGATCCTTCTATCCCTTCTTCATGAGCAACGTCGTCGCCGGCCTGGTTCCCCCCTTCTCCGACTTCTTATATGCGGTCCTCCAACATTACGGGTTGCAAGATCTCCATCTCCATCCCAATTCTGTTCTCCTCTTGTTAATCTTTGCCTTCTATTGTGAGGCATATGTCGGAGTGATGCCGTCCGTGTGTAACATCCCAAATTTTCAATTTGGAATGTTATACATTAGATCATCATGCATATCCTATTTTCTTGCATTTTGGTCGATCCTAGAAATTTCACGCAACTCAAGGACCTTCGAAGAGAGTTGGAGATTTCGTTATTTTCATATTTGAGAGTTTTCTCGAATTTGAAAAGAGGATCATTTGATTTATTTATTTCATCTTCAATTATTTTTCCGATATCAAAATATGAGAGAGGGAATAATATGACTTTCCCAAAATATAGGAAAAATGAAGATTTAATCAGTAGATCAATTTTCGTTTTCTGGTGTTTGTTTGTTTTTCTTTGGATAGGGAAAAATGCGCGTTTTCGAAAATTGCATTTTAGGTCCGGAGAAAAGTTCATTTTGTTCGACTCATTTTTAGGAGTCGGGGAAAATTTACTTTAGAATTTTTGGAGTTCGTTTAGTTTTCTTTTTCTTTGTTTTTCTGCGCGCGAAATTATTTTAAAAAAAATGAGCCAGGCCAGCCGCCGCCCCAGCTCCCTGTGCGCTAGCGCCAGGAGCCTCGCTCGCCGAGTCCCAGCGGGACTCCAGGAGCCGGCCGCCCCTCCCTTGCCCCTTGGCCAAGTCTTTAGCCCCCCCCCC
>NC_057809.1:224971649-224978446 GCF_018294505.1 Triticum aestivum | reverse complement strand
CCCCACCCCGCGCCCCTCACCCGCCGCCGCCGCCCCTATAGCGCCGCCGCCGCCGCCCTAGCACGCTGCCGTCGCCACCGTTCGCCCCGCCTCGCCGGAGGTAGCCCCGCGCCTCTCTTTTCTTCCCCGCGGTTCGGTTCTTTTAAAAGAAACCATTCCGGTTTTCTTTTCCGGTTTTTCTCTCCGATTCTTCGTTTCGGTTTCTTTTCCGAAACCCTAGATCGGTTTTCCGTTTTCTTCGTTTCGGTTTATTTTCCGAAAACCCTAGATCGGTTTTCGTTCTTCTTTCGGACCGTTCGTCTCAACGAACGTGATCACGGATTATTCCCGGTTAACGACGCCCGTTCGTTTAACCGTTCGTCTCTTTCTTTTCGTCGGATTTATTCCGCGATCGCGATCTCAGATCCGATCTTTGTTCTAGTTTATCTTCTCGCTCGTTTATCGGAATCAGGTGATTCAAGCGCCTGGAGTTTCGTTTCGAAACTGCCGTTCCGTCTAATCAACTTAAACAAGTTTTTGCTACTGTAAAATTTTGACCTAGTTCAACTTGCTAGAACCGAGTTGTTCTTCCGCCGTTTGTTTTCGGTTTCTTTGTTCGGTTCCTTCTTTCTTTGCAACCGGAGTTCTTAAGTTGAACCTTCTGGTTCGTTCTCTCGTTCGAGTTTTACTTGTGCATTAGATGAGTACTTATTGTGTGGTTACTATTGTTTGCTTACGATAGATTGACCGGAGTGTGACGAGTAGATCTATCACGAGTTTTGAGTGCGAATCATCTTCATCAACATTGCAGGCAAGTAACACTTTGATCATACCTTTTCTACAACCCAGTTTTATTGCATTAGATCAATCCTCACACATTGCATGATTAGGATCTAACTAAACTGTGGGATGGGAAGTAGATGAGGTAGTACCTATCACCTGTATTATTATTATGAAACCTTTGGGAGTTACTTCTACGTTTGCTTATTATGCCACTATGCTAGTAGACGTGGATTGGGTGAGTGATATCCATGACAGATGTGAGTTGATTAATTTTAATGGTTTATCTAATGTGGCAACTTAAACACACATCTGGGTGGATTGAGGCACCTGATGTCTATCAGGACTTGCCTGTTTTTTTTGGACCGCCACCCAGGCTCAAAGGGATCATAAGATCTTTCATGCTAGAAACTTCCGTGTGCAGCCACAAGACATTATGGGCTCTGGCATAGTTGACTAAGTTGTGCGAACTCTTACGGGGTGGACTAGCAGATGTAGGGGTTGTAGGTGGTACGGTCTACCCCACATGTAAGGTGCTAGCACTTCTGAAAGACTGTGTCTCGGTCATCCGTCTTCTCAAACACCATGTAGTGCGAGAAACCAAACAGAGGCGATCGAGTCTTGTGGGGGAAAAGTGCGCAAACCTCTGCAGAGTGTACAAACTAATCATGATTAGCCGTGTCCCCGGTTATGGACAACTTGAGTATCTAGTACTTGAATATCATGTGAATCTCAACATGTTACTTCTAATTAATGTTGTTGGGTTTTAATTATTTTTAATTGGGATTGAGAATGCTGTCAACCATTCTCGATGTTTCACAACCACCTTGATAGTAATTAATCTTATTCCTTTGCAGTAGGGAAAAATTGGCTTTATGCAAAAACCTTATAACCATAGAGCTTTTCCACCAGCCATATATGCATATAGTGATAGCCATTGTTCATCATTTTCTCTATGGTGTGAATTTGCCAGTACATTCAATGTACTGACCCGTATCGGGCTGCAACGTCTTATGTTGCAGGTTTCTTACGACGAGTAAGTGATACGTTAGGGTTACGATTTCTACACTCAACTTTGCCGTTGGTGTTGATGGGAATCCACAACCTTGTTGCTTCCGCTATTTGGATTGAGGTAATAGTATTTACATTACTTTATACATGTGATTTACCTCTGTTATAAATCCTTCGAGTACTGTGTGTGTCAGCATACCGATCCAGGGATGACACGTAAGCACAGAGACTTGACCCATTCGGGTCGGGTCTCTACAAGATGGTATTAGAGCACGTGTTGACTGTAGGACGTGACCCTAGAAACTGGCAAGCCCATAGCAAAGATTTTTCTCTACAACTTTCCCTTTCAAAAAGAACTTTTACCTCTCTTCTCTTCTGAGCTTATTCAAAAATTCCTTTTTAGTGAGACCATATCCCTTTTTCCTTTTGACCACTCGAAGATTCGACTGATGAGACCACTCCAAGAAGTACAGGATATCCGACAACTAAGACCACTTCGGAATGAAGAGTATTTTTTGTGCATATGAATAATGAAAACTACAGTGGTTGAAGACTCTGAAGACTAGGAGAATTTGAAGGCTCTGAAGAATTCCCATATTTGTATGACCTAGGAAGGCTACCCTTATGGAACTTGGCAGACTATGGAAGTTTTCAATAACCGAGATTAAGGTGTATCGGAGAAAGACTGAAACAAGGAGTATGAGAACTCGAAGTTTTGTCAAAGAAAACCCTAAGGCAGGGGATATCCATTATGGAAGATAGATCATGGGAATGACAAGGGCAGAAACACGGTTATCCGTGATGTCATCGCTGCTGATGCTATTGTCACCGTGCTGAGTTAAGGATGCATTTCATCAGAGTGGATTTGATGGAAGAAGGCTGAGGGAGCACCTATCATAAGATGAAGTTTTAGCCCTAGCCGGTGTATCACCAGGATCTGGAGTAGTACATCAAGAAGTTTAAAAATGGAGCTCCAGGGAGTCGTATTAGACAAGGAAGTATTTCATGAGGAACTCAGGATCCTGAAGATGAGAGTAGCCAAGCTGGAGGAGCTACAACCTCGAGATACCGGAGAATTGTCAAGAACTGAAGGATAGTATGACCATGGTTCATGCCAAGGATGTTGAAACCAGAAGTTTGAAATGCAACGCTAGAATATTAAAGGATGTCGCGAGGGACTTCGCGTCAACAGAGAAGATCTGGCAAAAGGATTTGAGAAAGACAAGCATGATCGAAAGAAGCCATCGAAGACAGGAACAAAACTTGAAGAGTTTGGTGACGTTGACCTTTAGAAGACCAAACCCCTGTTATACACCTACGTTAGATGTGACGATTGTGAGCTGTCATTTGTTTGATGTTTTTCGACAGCCACAACAAAAATCTATCTTTTCAAAACTTTGATTTGTATTGTGTGCATTCCTCTCTCTTGATCTCTCTTATCTCACCCCAAACCCATGGACCCAATAGATGATGAATGGAGATGAGCTTGTATTTTCTGGACCAATGAGTCAATTGGAGACAGACCGATGGATTCAGAACATGGAGGATCACATGGAGAACAAGCCTATAGTCGGAAAGGATATGGCCCAGTATGCTCTTCAATGCTTTGAAAGAGGTGCTGCTACTTGGTGGAAGATATACCAAACCATGAATGGATGGAAAAGAGTAACCACTTGGAGAGAATTAAAGTTGACTCTGCAAAGATCTTACCTGGTGTCCCAGAAGTTGAAGTCTTATGGAAAGGATATAAGGAAACCTTGTGCATGCAAGATTTGTGGAGAAATCGGACACACCCATAAAGAACACAAGGATGAATGCCCTAATTGTGAAGGAAGTCACCCAGTTGTAGAATGCCCAACCAGGCAGATCACTTGTTTCTTGTGTGAAGGGACTACCCACTATCCTGCTCAGTGTCACATTTACCACATGGTACAACGAACCATCCAGCAGAAGAACGAAGTAATGAAAGGAGCCCTCATGGAAGGTTTAGAAGAACCTGTGATGAAGAAAGAGGTGGAGGACACACCCAAAGAGGAATCAATTAAACCCTACACCAAGTCTTGCTATTCATGTGGAGAAGAAGGACACCTCTCCCAGAATTGTATGAATGGGGATCTAGTAGAATTCCCGATTGAGGAAGTAGAGTATGACCCACAGGAAATAGAAGCCCTGATTGGAATGGAAAAGTCCAGAAAGAGAAGTAGATTGGATTCCGGGAAGGATCTGAGTCATGTCATCTGTTATGGGTGCAAGGAGTCAGGGCACTACCTCAACAAATGCCCAAAAAGGAAACCTCGATACTTGTCAGAAGTAATATGTTTTAGTTGTAATAAAGCAGGGCACTTTGCCAGAGATTGTCCGAAGGAGAAGGAGACTTGTGATAAGTAGTTGAGTTTGTAACAGAAGAAACATAGTCGTAGTAGTGAGGACATTTTCCTTTATATTGAGGTGTTGAGTTAAGGCATGTAATGGAAAAACAGGAGATTGTAATAATTTGAGAATCAATAAAGTAGCATCGTTGGTACTGATATGGATGTTATGAGTTGTTACTCTATGAAGGAGAATTTTGGCCATTCTAAGGATAAGAGAAATATGGTCTATGGAAGATCTGTGCATTTTAAGGGTGGTAGTACCCTGTAATGGATTTCGGACAAAATGAATACGAGTTTTGTCTCGATATGTGTGATGCCCCAAGAGTATGTGGGATGAAGTTGGAGACCGACAGTTGTTTGGACCAAAGGAGTCGGAAGAGAATGTTAAGTTGATTCGAGATGGACTGAAGGTAGCTCAGTCTAGGCAGAAGAGTTATGTAGACTCAAAAACTCAAGGAGGTAGTCTATGAAATTGGAGACCGAGCATGTCTTCATGTGTTCTCCCTGCGAGGAGTTAAATGATTTGGAGTTAAGGGATAGTTAGCCCCGAGATTTGTAGGACCATACCGAGTTTTGGAGCGTATGAGAGAAGTGGCCTACAAGTTTGAGTTACCCGAAGGACTATCAGGAGTTCAAGATGTGTTTCACGTTTCCCAGTTGAAGAAGTGCCATGCAGAGATGGCCAATATTCTCCTGTAAGGACGCTTGACCGCGGAAAGGATAATGATGTTCCACGAAGCGGAATATGGACTTCATAAGTATAAGTTTTTATCTCGGTATGAAGGATATTCCACGAGGATGAAGAGATGAGTTACCATTGGATATAAAGGAGGTATGATGTTGGAAATATGGATCAATGGAAACTCCAAGATGAGTCTGAGTAATCATGTCCTGGTTTGGTGCCAATAGAAGGAAGGAAGATAGTACAATTGGATGGATTTAAGAATACTAGGAAGTTGGAACAATGATCAGTTGCCCGATGATAAGTTCAAGGACTACAAGTGATGAGATGGGCCATAACCCACAGGCCCCAGGACCTGCCAATAAGCAAGCACATTCTTGCCGAAGGAAAAACCCTGGAAGTGGATATACCTTTGTCGACAGACGATTTTATAGGAGTTTACGCAAAACCTGAGAGTAGTGAAGGAACGATAGATGTTTGTTTGGCTTGCGGAATCTATGGATTTATCCGAACTTGGTTCGTCGATAAGAGAAATTCTGCAATGCTTGTGAGGATGACCGAGTGTTAGAATGCGAGATTCGCTAAACTGTATACAAGGTAATGATTTGGGTGCGGGATGGATTGATCACCATACCGACTTACTCTTATTATTCGCCTTGCTATATGGAATGGTAAATCTGAGTGACTTACCTATAGTAGAGAGACGACGATATTAAACCTTGTTAAACCTTAGAATGGTATAGGTATTTTTTCCCTTGTACACGGCAGCTTTGCCAACCGTAGGTTATACGGTGAGGATCAACCCAGACCCATTTCCTGCAGGAGAAACCATAAATGGTTGACCACCATGAGATATCGATAGTTGTTTAGTAATGGCGCCAGACCCATCAGCTAAGAAGACCAAATCTTAGAATAACCTTACCAGGATGAAAGTACAAAAGAATTGAGAAAAAAAGGGGTTTTGTTGTTACTGGAAGAGCTCAAAGAAGGAATTTTCTCGAGGATCTGAGAAGACCGACCCTGTCAAGAATAAGGACGGAGTATATGAGTTTTGATGGGACCGTAACGATGCTTCTAAGGGTGGTACCACCCCAGACCCCTGTGATGATCGATGGATTTTGAGGAGACCCCAAACCCTAACCTTTTCTTGCTAGCCTCTCCGAATCTTGAGGACGAGATTCCTTTTAAGGGTGGTAGGTTTGTAACATCCCAAATTTTCAATTTGGAATGTTATACATTAGATCATCATGCATATCCTATTTTCTTGCATTTTGGTCGATCCTAGAAATTTCACGCAACTCAAGGACCTTCGGAGAGAGTTGGAGATTTCGTTATTTTCATATTTGAGAGTTTTCTCGAATTTGAAAAGAGGATCATTTGATTTATTTATTTCATCTTCAATTATTTTTCCGATATCAAAATATGAGAGAGGGAATAATATGACTTTCCCAAAATATAGGAAAAATGAAGATTTAATCAATAGATCAATTTTCGTTTTCCGGTGTTTGTTTGTTTTTCTTTGGATAGGGAAAATGCGCATTTTCGAAAATTGCATTTTAGGTCCGGAGAAAAGTTCATTTTGTTCGACTCATTTTTAGGAGTCGGGGAAAATTTACTTTAGAATTTTTGGAGTTCGTTTAGTTTTCTTTTTCTTTTTTTTTGCGCGCGGAATTATTTAAAAAAAAAGGAGCCAGGCCAGCCGGGCCAAGGCCTAGGCCAGCCGCCGCCCCAGCTCCCTGTGCGCTAGCGCCAGGAGCCTCGCTCGCCGAGTCCCAGCGGGACTCCAGGAGCCGGCCGCCCCTCCCTTGCCCCTTGGCCAAGTCTTTAGCCCCCCCCCTCTTTCCTTTGTTCCGTTTTCTTTTTTTCTTCTAGGACTCTTTTTCCTACTCTATTTCTTGTCCCCTACCCCAAGTCTCCTCTCCCCTCACCAATATAAATACCCCCACACCCCCCTCTCCTCACACCAAAAACCC